>NW_020954556.1:39568443-39583645 GCF_900497805.2 Vombatus ursinus | reverse complement strand
GAAGGAAGGAAGGAAGGAAGGAAGGAAGGAAGGAAGGAAGGAAGGAAGGAAGGAAAGAAGGCAGGAAGAAAGGGAGGAAGATAGGAATATTTATTTGTTGTTTTTCACATTAGATTGTGAGCTCCTTGAGGGCAGGGACAGTTTTGGTCTCTTTTTTGTATCTCCAGTGTTTAACATAGTGTATGGTACACAGTAGGCAATTAATTAATATATATTGTTTGTTTAATTGAAGGGAGAGAGGGAGAGTAGGAAGGAGGAAGAAATAAAGAATGAAAAGAGAACAAGAAAAAAGATAGAGAAAGATAGAGGGAAAAATAAAAAACATAACTTTATTTCCTATACCTAAATTTTCTTTTTCCTGTGGTTGATTCTTGGGGTTGAGTGGACACCAACCCAGGTATTTCAACCAAGTAGCTTGAATTCTAATGAGAAGCAGAAACAAAAACAAATTCATTCCTACTTCCCTGCAATCCAATTTTACAAGTGTTCCTGAAATTTCCAAACATCTTTAGTAAAATAATCACAACGAAAATGAGGTAAACTTCAGAAATGCTTTTGACAGCCTCCCTCTAGACTATACCTTATATCAGAGGTATGTGATCAAAGTTCAGTGGCACTTATGAGTGTGTGTGTATGCATATTGTGTGTGTGTGTGTGTGTGTGTGTGTGTGTGTGTATCCACAGGATGATAGAACGTGTGGAGCTTTCAGATTGTTATTGTTGCTGGGTAAATTTGATTGTCTCTTGTCAATCAATGACAATAAGAACAAGGACAAAGCCACTGTATGGCACCAATGTATTTCATTGTCCCAGCAATTTAAATGTTAACCCTGATATTCAGTATCTTCCTAGTTATTTTGACACAGTATTTTATTATGAAGCAATAATGCCTTCTAGAAATAAATTGTAGCTAAAGTCAGTTGTCATATTTCAAAAGAAATTAGAGTCCAAAGAGATTTTTTTCCCTTTTATACTCTGCTACTTTTAATTCACTACTTTATTCTGCTAGGTTAGAGGTTACTCCAACCTCTCTGGAGGAAATGAAAGTTTAGATGACTCTCTAATGCATTTTAATTCTCTTTCCCTACTTTTTAAATATGCCTACTTGAATACTTCAATAGCCTATAATTTTGCCTTTTGGGGTTCTCTGTCTGTCCACACCATAACCCTTCTGGGACTTCATAAGTGATCCTCAAAAGCAGCTTTGGCTGAAAAAATGCATCTTCTTGAGTATAACTTGGTGATGAGCTTCCCAAAACTTAACTAGTGTGGTTCTCCAGTGACATACAGTCCACCAGTGGCTTAATATACAAATGGGTAGCCTTTCCATAACTTGCTGCATTGATATATCCTTCAAGAAATCAAGATCATAAGACACATGAAAGAAGAAAATGATTCCCTTAAAAAGTGATATGAAATCATGTTAGTGACTGAAACAAAGCTATGAACCATCTGATGAATATCATCCAAGCATCACTCCTTCTAAAGAATGATTCACTTTTAGAAAGATTTTCAACTAAAGTTATCACTTCCACATCTCAATTTTCCCCATTGTAGTTTAAACATATCATGGTTGGAATAAGAAACTAAATGGGGGAGGTGGAGCCAAGATGGTAGAATAAAGGCAGAGACTTGTCTGAGCTCTCCCCCAAACCCCTCCAAATATTTTTTAAAATGACTTTAAATAAATTCTAGAGGAGCAGAAGCTACAAAAAGATAGAGTGAAACTAATATCCAGCTCAAGACAACCTGGAAGGTCATAAAGAAAGGTCTGTTGCACCTGGATGAGAGTGGAGCAGAGTCCAGTACAATCTGTGACAGCACAACCCCACCCCAGCAAACCAGGACCCTTGGGAGTGACTGAATCAACAGTGGCAGTGGTAATGGCTGCTTCTAGAGCTCTCAATCCATAGATGGTAAGCAGATTGAACAACTGGTTAGAAGGAGATTACAGGGGTCTTTTTGCTAACACTGAAGCAGGTCTCTGTTGTTTTGCCCATAGTTGAATCCAGGCCAAAGTCCTGTGAAGCAGTACCAGGGTGAGGTGGAGCACTAGCATAGCAGTGTTTGCAGTAACAGCAGAAGCAGGACCCTTATCACAATATCAGGGTAGAAAAGAGGGCTTGTGGTCACTCATTGACCAGAGCACAGACCAGGAGAAGAGTATACACCTCTCCTTAGATCGTACCACATTAGAACTGAAAGCTCACAGGTCCCTAGAAGCATCTCTGAAAACAGCTGCACAAAACCCATGAAGCCTGGGACAATGTGCCCTCCATCCTGGAAGCAGAGCCCTATCTTAGCAAAGACTGAAAAGTCAAGTAATAGGCTGAAGAAATGAGCAAACAATGGGAAAAAAAATCTGTGACTATAGAAAGTCACAAGGGTGGCAAGGAAGATCGAAACACACTCTCAGAAGACAACCAAGTCAAAACTCCTATATCCAAAGCCTCCAAGAAAAATATGAATTGGTCTCAGGCCATGGAAGAGAACAAAAAAGACTTTGAAAGTCAAGTAAGAGAGGTAGAGAAAAAATTGGGGAAAGAAATGAGAGTGATGTAAGAAATTCATGAAAAATGAGTCAACAGTTTGGTAAAGGACACACACACACACATACGCACACAAACTGAAGAAAATAACACCTTAAAAAAACACACTAGGCCAAATGGTAAAGAAGTCCAAAAAGCCAATGAGGAGAAAAATATCTTAAAAAGTAGAATTGGCTAACTGGAAAAGGAAGTCCAAAAGCTCAGTGAAGAAAATAATTTCTTAAAAATTTGAATGAAGCAAATGGAAGCTAATGACTTTATAAAAAAAATCAATAAACAATAAAATAAAACCAAAAGAATTAAAAAATAAAAGACAATGAACTGACCTGGAAAACAGATCCAAGAGAGATAATTTAAAAATTATTGGACTATCTGGAATCCATGATCAAAGAAAGAGCCTAGACATCATCTTTCAAGAAATTATCAAGGAAAACTGTCCTGATATTCTAGATCCAGAGGTTAAAGTGGAAATTGAAAGAATTAACTGATTACTTTCTGGAAGAGATCCCAAGGAATTCCAGGAATATTATAGCCAAAGTCCAGAGTTCCCAGGTAAAGGAGAAAATATTGCAAGCAGCCAGAAAGAAACAATTCAAGTATTGTGGAAACACAATTAAGATAACACAAGATTTAGTAGCTTCTACATTAAAGGATCAGAGGGCTTGGAATATGATATTCTGGAGGGCAAAGGAGCTAGGATTACAACCAAGAATCACCTATCCAGCAAAACTGAGTATAATCCTTCAGGGGGAAAAATGGATATGAGATAGAGGACTTTCAAGCACTTTTGATGAAAAGACCAGAGCCGAATAGAAAATTTCACTTTCAAATACAAGAGTCAAGATTACATTCCTACATGGGAGGATATGTGTAACTCATAAGATATACATATATATATATATATATACACATACATACATACATACATACATACACATAGACAGAGGGCACAGGTGTGAATTGCATATGAAGAGATGATATCTAAAAAAACAAAATTGAGATAAGAAAGCAATGTACTGGGAGAAAGAGAAAAGGAGAGGTACAATGGGGTAAGTTATCTCACATAAGAGATGCAAGAAAAAACTCTTATATTGGAGGGGAAGAGGGGGAAGGTGAGGGCAAGTGAGTGAACCTTACTCTTATCAGAATTGGCTCAAAGAGGATATAACATGCACACTCAATAGTGTATAGAAATCTACCTTATCCTACAGGAAAGTCCAAGGAGAAGGGGATAAGAGAAAGGGTGGGATGACAGAAGGGAGAGCAGATTGGGAGAGGGCTAGTCAGAAGCAAAACAATTTTGAGGAGGGACAGGGCAAAAGGAGAGAGAACAGAATAAATGGGGCAAGTAGGATGGAGGGAAATACAGTTAGCAATAGTAACTGAAAAAATAATTTTGAAAGAAGTTTCTCAGATAAAAGCCTCATTTCTCAAACATATAGAGAACTAAGTCAAATTCATAAAAATAAGAGCTATTCCCCATTGATAAATAGGCAAAAGATATGGTGTTTTCAGATGAATTAATCAAAGCTACCTATAGCCATATGAAAAAATATTCTAAGTCACTATTGATTGGAGAAATGCAAATTTAAAAAATTCTATGGTACTACCTCATACCTATTAGACTGACAAATAGAACAGAAAAGGTAAATGACAAATGTTGGAGGGGATATGGGAAAATTGAGACTTTAATACATTGTTGGTGGAGTTTTGAATTGATTCAACTATTGTGTAGAGCAATTTGGAACTAAGCCCAAAGGGCTATAAAATCATGCATACCCTTTGAGCTAGCAGTACTACTACTAGGTCTGTATCCCAAAAGAGATAAAAAACAAAAAGGAAAAGTACCTATATATGCAGAAATATTTATAGCAGCTATTAGAAATTTAGGGCATGCCCATCAATTGGGGTATGGCTGAACAAGTTGTGGTATGTGATTGTGATGGAATACCATTATACTATAAGAAATGATGAGCAGGATGCTCTCAGAAAAAACTTGAAAAGATTTGCATGGGCTGATGAAAAGTGAAACGTGCTGTATGCAAAGTAACAGCAATATTGTAAGATGATCAGCTGTGAATGACCTAACTATTCCCAGCAATACAACACAGTTGTTTTGATTCAAGACAACTCTGAAGGACTTATAATGAAAAATGCTATTCATCCCCAGAGAAAGAACTGATTGTGTCTGAATACAGACTGAAGTATACTTTTTAAACTTTCTTTTTCTTGTTTTTTTGTTTTTCTTTCACAACATGACTATTATGGATATATTTTGCATGACTACACATGTATAACCTGTATCAAACTGTTCACCTTCTCAATGAGGATGGAAGTAGGGAAGGATAAAGGGAGAGAATTTGGAGCTCAAAATTTTAAAAAGGAATGTTAGCTTTACATGTAATGGGAAAAATAAAATATTAAATAAATAAATATTATCATGAACCAAAAAAAAGAAATTAAATTGGAATTTTGGGGGAGTTTTGCAGAAGCCATAAATGACACATGAAAGCCAGCAGATGACACAGAGTCTATGACCAAATGCTTAACCTAAATTTTACAATAAGTTAATTTAAACACCCCACAAAAAGAAAAAAAAAGAATCAGACTTCTCTGGTACAAAGAGAGGGGCAAAAATTTTACACAGATTTTCTATGTCAAGGGGTGCCATGCTCCTAACACTCACAATGTAGAAGGGATAACTGTACTGAAACTTTCATAGTAGGAATGAAAAATCAGAATAGTAAACCTGAAGAAGAAAAATTTAGAGAATTGGGGGGGAGGGGAGGATTATAGCTATCTTCAAGTATTTAAAGTAAATGGAAAGGCAGTTACCTATGTTTCTTGACCCAATAAGGCAAATCAAGGAGCAGTGAGTGAAATTTTAAAAGATAAAAAATTAGGCTTGATTTAATGAAAACATTCTGACAATTGTAATTATATAAAAAATAGGAGGGGATACTTCAGAAGGTAGTTTGTCTCCCTAGACTGGAGGCCATTAAGTTAAAATATAATTATTTTTATATATTTTATATATTTTTCTTGCATGGATTGATTTAGATGGTTTCTGGGGTACTATCTATCTTCAATATGGATTCTGTAACATCATATAAAAGCAACTAACAACAAACTTAAGGCTTAAAAAAGATCTTTCTCATCATTACAAGCCACTCATTTCTTATGAAATGAAGTCCAAATTACACATGCTTTAAAATATTCTGAATGGTAGAAGAAAAACAATTCTGGAGAGATAGTTAGAATGCCAAGGCTCTATTCTTGGCTCTGTTGCTAAATGAGATGCGTAACTTAGAGAAAGATAACTCATCTCTCTGGGTCTCTATATCCATACCCATAAAACAAACACATTAGCCTAAATAATTCCTTAGGTATTTTCTAGACCACCAGTTTTTTATTCTAGGTTTACATTTTTAATTCTTATTTCTATAGAGTGATATCTAAGAAGTGCAATGCAGAAAATTATGTTAGCATCAAGAAGAAGTGATGGAATAACTTCCATGAAGCTTTTCCCATTGACCGTCGCATGGTATTCCTTGATTATTTACCTTCTCATTTCTAAGTCTTGTTCCAATGGCAGAAGAATGTTAAATGTTTTTCTTCTTCAGGAAATATTATTAGGAAAAAGTAAGATATTTCATCACAATATATTCATAGGGGATGGGAAATTTACTATCCAATAAATGAGCTACCATTTTAATTTCCCCATCTCTCCAAGGGCCAATTTAAATGAACCTTATCCTAAAACATGTTTCCAGTTAAATCAATCTATTTAGACAGTTAAATTAGATAATTTGGCCAAAAAAATGGAAATAAGAAAAGGCTTTTGACCTGGATACTTCAGTGCTTTGAGGTGTTCCATCATCTCATGGACATGGTTGAGCATTCTCCACTGGTCAATATTATAGCCAAACAATGTCTTCTTATGCTGTGTGACTTTTATGTATGTCCTCTTATAAATCGTCCACAAGGCTTCCATCTGAATCTCATAGATCTTCTACGTATGTTGATATTGCTTGATTATTAATGAAAAACATGGACTATCAGTTATTCCTCATTCCTATTATCTGGCCTAAATACATCCTTTTTAAGGCTGGGTCTATATAATTGCTATAGAATTTCAGATCCAGAAGTAACTTTAGAAATATTAACCCCAAATTCTTCATTTAAAATGAATTTTCCAAGGTTAAAACTAATTTGTGACAAATTCAGGATAGAGAAAAATTAGGCTCTTAATGTCTCATTCCAGTGTTCTTTCTACCTCTATAGAAACATATTCAATGTTTTGATTAATTCAATGTGTTTGCATAAAAACAATTCAAATAATGATCGCACTTTTTACTTCCACTATGCTGTGGGTCATGGAATCTCAGAATGTAAATGTACCTCAAAATCTATCTAGTCCAAACTGTGATTCAATTAGAATCTTCTCTACATCATGGACTTAAGTAGTCATGCATATTTTGCATAGATACTTCTATTGGGGTAACCCACTAAATCAAATTCGAATCGAGCAATCTCTGAAGAACTTACACGGGGAAGCTCTTTATTAGTCACGGAAGTCAGGAGTTTGTAAAATGCAAGAGAATTTTAAACACCTTTAAATCATTAAATTATATATGTGGGGATTTGTAAAGCTTGTCAACAATCCTGAATAACCAGTTGTTTCATTTTCATGAAAGGTACACCAGCAACAATATAGACACTGTTCAAGGTTCACTAAGACTAGAACATATGATGTATCATATTTAACAACTCAGGAGAAGATAACACTTTTTACATAGACACAGTGGCATTGTTGCAAAAATAACAGCAAGTTACCATCTGATTTTCCATGTTTCCTACTTGAGAAAATCTAAACCCTTTCAACTCCCTCCATAATCTGGCCCCACATTAACTTCCCAGTGAACTTCCTACTATTATAAACACAGACTTTTCAATACTCAGTTTCCCTTTTTCCTTGTCTTATGGATGTAATATGCTCACCACAACTTCTATACCTTTTCACTCACGTTTTTCCTCTCCACATTCCTCCATATTTTGGAAAATCTTTCCCCATTTTCATTATGTAAATAAATCCTGTCTAGTTCTGCCTTCTTTATAAAGTATTCCTTGACTACTAGATTATGGGCTCTTTAAGGGAAGGGATCTTGTTTAAAGAACTTTTTTTTATTATTCATATCTCCTAACATAGTTCTAGTTCCATGGAAGGAGATTAATAAATACTTATTATAATGAATTAAATATTTAACAAAAATTAAATGGTATACTCAAGGTTGGAAATATGTAGAATATTTGAAACTTCTTTTGTTTTTATGCAAAGCTGACCTATTCCTTTCTCCTTCTTTTTTCATGAAGACCAACATATAAGAAGTTTCTTTTTACTTTATAGAGCCTAAGTGAACATTTATTTTCTTTTCTTAGCTATCTTGCCATACCTCCTCCTGAACTTCTGACACTAACTGCCACTCACTGTCAGAAAAGCTGTCAGTGAACATGAATCAATCTTTCCATTCATGATAAATTAAAACTGAGTTACAGACAATAGTTCTTTCTAACTCCAAGAGGACTGCTTTCCTCTGAGCTACTACTTTGCTTATAAAATAAAGTCACCTGGAATGCTACTACATGAACTACAATTGTTATTAAGGACCTCAATTAGAAACTCAGTTTCCAAATAAATAAATATGGCTCCAAAGGAGAAAACTAGTTGTCTTGCAATCCAAGGTAGCGAATGAAGAGAAAAACTTGAGTTCCAGTTCTATTCAATAAGGTTATCACAGAGCTCAAGGACCAATGATGGAAACCATTATGTACAAATAAGCTAATACATTGATAAATTGAAGAAAACCTCATAAAAAAGGCACTAGCATTAAGGGGGAATGGAAAAGGATTCTTGCAGAAGTTGGGATATGCATCTGCTACTCTACCTGGTTTCAATTTCAGAAAAGGATGCTTTTCCCAGGATAAGCTCATCACTTCTAATCTTATCACCATGCAGTTAACTAAAACCTTAATTGACACCACTTCCCTTAGCTTCCTCACCTCTCTGATTAGAATACTAGGGGTGGAGTACCAAACTCCGCCCCAAACCTTTCTTTATAGAGGGCAGACATTGGACTCTCAGCTCCTTCATTTTGCATCTTCTGTTCTATCCAGCTTCAAACCATGGAACAAGATGCCTCCATACCAAGTATCCCTTGGGTTCAACCCTACTTTCCTGCCTCCTTTTTTGTGTCTTCTCCCCCTTTTGATTACAAATTCTTGAAGACAGGACCTATCTTTCTTTTTGTTAATTGTATTCCCAGCCCTTAGCACAGTGCCTGGCACATAGTAGGTGCTTAATAAATATTTGTTAGATTGGTTTGAATTCGAGATGAAATTTGAAGTAAGGGGATTGAGTGAACCATGCTGACTCCATCTGGTGAGTCAATTACAAAATCACTTAGTTCCCTTTCTATTCAATTATGAGTCTAGTCTAATTTCTGTCTTGTGAGAAAACTTTATTCAATTATGGGAATTGTGAGAAAACTTAATTGATTGTCTGAACCTAGCCTTGCATGGCTGGGAAGTTCAACCACTCTATCTGCTGCTTAGAGACCCATAACTAAGGACATAATTTATGCTGATCAGAAACTCAGTCAGATCCAAAAAATGATGTAAGAAGTTTTCTCACAATTATATATCTCAGGCAACTCATATTTCTTATCTGAAAACTGTTCCAATACTGGCCAAACTGTTACTGTTTCCAGGTTCCTTTGATTGAATACACACACTTGGGAAGAGTGGGACACCTTTTATTTCTGACTTCAGGGAATTGCACTTGTTCACTCTCCCCCCCCCCCCCCCAACCTGGAAAGTCCCTAATCTTTCTTCTAATTAGAAATCAGATTACCTAATTTCATATGCTGGTTGTTTTCTTTTAATTAATCTGTCTTATTTGATTAATTATTTTAATACATAAAAATCAGTCTCACCTTGCATTCAGGGTCTTTGGACTGACCAGGGAGTCCATTGACCCATTTATTTATGTTTTGCTAATAAGTAATATAGCTCAGATTGATTCCTTAGTTATTATTAATTATCCAACACAGAAGAAAAGAAGAGAATGCATGAGACAGATATGATGAAGATGAGCATTTCAGGTATTGGGGAAAGCAAATGAAAGTCTCAGATTCAGGACAAATCAGGAGATCAATTAACTTTTGTGAAGAAGAACAAGGAAGCTAGTATCATTGCACATTGGATTGTAGAGTATATGAAGAGAAGAAATGCATTTTTAAAAGATTATGAAGGTAGGAACATGTAAGGTTATGAAGGGATTTAAAAGTTAAACAGGATTTTATATTGGATCATAGATATAATAGGGAGTCACTGAAGCTTATTAAAGGATGAAAAATTAAAACGAGCGATATATGTTTTAGAAACATCTCTTCTTAGCTGAGTGGATGATGGACCAGAGTGGGGGAAAAACTTGAGGCAGGAAGACAACCAGAATACTATTGCAATATTCATTCATGAGATGATCAAGTCCTACAATAGGGTGGTGGCAGTTTCAGGAGAAAAAAAAAAGTTAAGAAGATTGGAAAATTTTGAGGAAAAGATAATGTATTTTGGATAAAGAGAAGAGAGATTAATGGTAGAACTTTTAAAATAGCATATTTGTGAGTTACATGACATTTAACTTTGTCTTGGTTCAAATATAATGAATTTTCAAGATTGTTATCCTACTTCATAAAGAAATAGTTTAAAGAAAAGCAAGAATTTCCCCTACCTACCCACTACCACCTGAAATTAGCTCCCTCATACCCCTACTTCTGATGGATGAAATTGTAGCATGGTATATTCATTCTTTTGAGCTAAAGTGCTGGTTACTATGAAATAAAAATTCCACTAATTTGAGTGCTACACTAAATGTTACCTTAATTTGCATTTATTTTTATCACATGTGATAATTTTTTAACATTTTATTTAGTATTTTATTTTCCCCAGTTACATGTAAAAACAATTTTTAACATTAATTTTTAAAACTTTCAGTTCCAAATTCTCTCCTTTCCTCCCTCTCCATCCCTCCTCCCATTGAGAAGGAAAGCAATTCTGTATAGGTTATACGTGTGTAGTCATGCAAAACATATTCATTGCAGTCATGTTGTAAAAGAAAACATAGACAAGGAAAAAAAACTCAAGAAAAATAAAGTAAAAAACTATGCTTCAATCTGTATTCAGACATCATCAGTTCTTTCTCTGGGAATGGATAGCGTTTTTCATCATAAGTCTTTCACAGTTGTCTTGGATTATCGTATTGCTGAGAACAGCTAAGTCATTTATGGCTCATCAACTTACAATATTGCTGTTACTTTGTACATAATACATTTCACTTTGCATCAGTTCATGTAAGATTTTCCAAGTTTTTTTTTTTCTGAGAGCATCCTGCTCATCATTTCTTATAGTACAATAGTATTCCATCATAATCACATACAACAAGTTGTTCAACCATTCCCCAATTAATGGGCATCCCCTCAACTTCTAATTCCTTGCCCCCAGAAAAGAGCTGCTATAAATATTTCTGTACATATAAATCCTTTTCCTTTTTTATCTTTTTTGGGATATAGACCTAATAGTGGTATCGCTAACTCAAAGGGTATGCATGATTTTATAGTCCTTTAGGCTTAGTTCCAAATTGCTCTACAGAATGGTTGAATCAATTCACAACTCCACCAACAGTGCATTAAAGTCTTATTTCTCCCACTCCCCTCCAACATTTGTCATTTACATTTTCTGCCCTATTAGACAGTCTCATAGATATGAAGTAGTACCTCAGAATTGTTTTAATTTACATTTCTCCAATCAATAGTGAGTTAGAGTATTTTTTTCCTTTGGTTATAGATAGCTTTGATTGATTCATCTGAAAACTTATCATATCTTTTGATAATTGATCAATTGGGAATAGCTCTTATTTTTTTATAAATTTGACTCAGTTCTCTATATGTTTGAGAAATGAGGCCTTTATCAGAGAAACTTGCTTCAAAATTTAGTTGCTACTGCTAACTATATTTCCCTCCATTGCCCCCATTTATTCTATTCTCTTTCTCCTTTCACCCTGTCCCTCCTAAAAAGTGTATTGCTCCTGACTAACCCTCTCCCGATCTGCCCTCCCTTCTATCACTCCTCTGCCCTTCTCTTATCCCTTTTCCCTCCTACTTTCCTGCACAGTAAGTAAGATAGATTTCTATACCCAATTGAGTGTTTAAATCTGGCCTCAGACACTTACTGTGTTGTGTGACCCTGGGCAGATCATTTAACCCTATTTGCTTTAATTCCTCACCAGTAAAATGATCTGGAGAAGGAAATGGCAAACCACTACAGCATCTTGCCAAGGAGACCCCAAAATGGGGTCACAGAGAGTTGGACATGACTGAAACAACTGAACAACAATATATAGCAGAAAAAATAAAATATTTGGGGAAAAAAATCAACAAACTGTTTCTTACACCATGAATGGTGGAACCACTACTCTTGGACTCTAACACCAAAGTCTTGAGTGTGCTTATAGAGGAGGTAAATATAGCACTAAAGAGTACAAAAGCAGGAAAAAGTAGAAGGATTGAACAAAGAACAAAGTGTGTATAAGGTATGTATATTTCACCATGTCTGTTATGGAAGGGAATATCACTATGAGGGCATTGAGGGAACAATATACAATATATCTGAAGGAGGGCAAGATGGTAAAAGCAGGGAAATATATTGAGTAACACTAATAGTGTAAAAAGACAACCAAGAGAACATCAATAACTACCAATTTATATGCTACTCTTCTATCTTCATACAATTTTTATGGAAATTATCTCTATGTGCATCAAAAGTATGAGAGAACAAGTATTCTTCCACAAGGGATATGGAAATTAGATCAAATCTTTATTATTTCACAATCAATTGAAAGGCAAAGAGAATACAATATCCCATGGTACTTATAATTTATTGATTATGAAAATAATTCTTTGGTACAACAAAATATTACATTAGTGGTCCCTTTAAAATAATGTTTCCCATTAAAACATTAAAATCATTCAAAATTCTATGGATAGTCCCACAATAGAAATAACCCTATTCAACAATTCTCTGATAATAAAGATGAGGCAAGTCTTAAAAAAATAGGAGATATACACTATCCAAAAGGTATTCACCACTGTAATAGATGAGATCTAAAGCAGGGTCCAGATAAAAGAAGAATTCTTTGTGGATGGTAAGGTCTTCTAGAAGCTACTGTTTTCACATAACATTGTCCCAGAACATCATAGAACTTCTGGCAATAAATATACAATTAGACAAAGAGTTTGGCCTATCGATGAACCCAGCAAAAAAGAAGTGGTTGAAAAAAAGTGTATTGGTTAACTTCTCATTCCAACATGCAGTTAGAAGGACACTGTACAGAGCTACAGACCCCAACTATACATGTACAAATATATACATATACATATGTTTACACACATAAACACATAGTACAGATACACTAATTGAATACAAAGGCTCAAGGTTTAATAGATGAAGAAGAGGAGGCAAGATGGCTTTAGGAAAATTACGAAGCTCTTTTTGCAGCTAGGAGATTGTAATGAAAGAAAAGACATTTTTAATACTAACATTTAACTAGTGTTGATTTTTTGCATCAAGACATAGAATGTATTACTTGCAAAAACCTTAAAATGAGTGTGGCATCATGAAAATGGAGTTTCATGTGGTGGATATAAATAAACTTTTCATTTAATGAATAAGGGATTCCAAAAAATAAGAGGGATTCTAAAAAAAAAAGGGGGGAGACAAATATATTGTGAAAACGTCACATTACTATCTTATAGATTTCAGGAAAAAAGGAAGGAAGGTCTCCATATGTTGGGTGAACCTACTCTGGTAAACTTTTGCCAAGAAATAGATAAGATTTGCATAGGATTGGTAGGAGATAATATATTACAATCAGCATTTTTGGAAGGAGTTAAATTGATGAGTCCACAGGCCTATTTTTGTGTCTGAGTAACCTGATTTATTCAAACACATCATTGATAATATCGAAAACAACAAAAAAAATTGGCAAAAGATAGATCATGGAAATACGCTCCAACAATGTCTTGCTGAAGTTTAACTGATGCAAATCAATTGCCTTTGCAAGAAAACCAAAAAGAGCCTAAAAAGTGCTTTAATCCACAAACATATGACTTTTGGAAAATATGGCAATAAGTGACATTTCAGACTATGAATTACTTTTAAATATCTTATGAATGAGAGTAGAAAAAGGAGTACTATCATATAATTAATTAGGATTATAAACAGTTTAAAAAAAGTTTGTTGAAATATTCAGATAAGCAAAGTAATCCCCAAAGTCATTTAAAGGTGTAACTAGAAGACAAAAAGTAAATAAAATAAAGATATAAAAGGTTGCAATGATTTTTTTTAATAAAAATTTTCTATCTTCATGGAAAGTAGAGCTAACATACTTTATCTATGACATTAAAGTCTCATATTTGCTACCTCCATAGGAATTAGAAATGTCATTAAATAGGACAAAGCAAGAGCTTGAACTAAATATAAATAACAATAATAACATTTATTATTGTTGCTATTATAAATATGAATTGTTTTATGTTTTACAAAATGCTTTATGTATGCTATTTCATCCTAATGATGACCTTGTGAGGTAGGTGCTATTTTAATTCGTATTTCATAGAGGAAGAAACTGAGGTGAAGAGAGGAAAACTCATTTGCCCAGGGTTACCAAGCTCGTAAGATTGGATTTGAAGTCATATTTTTCTGTCTCCAAGTCCAACACTTTATCTATAACCAAGATAGAGAGGAGCTAGTCTGGAGGTAACAAAATTGTGAGAAAATTGAGGAATTGATTCACAAGATATCTAAAATGGGAAACGGGAAATAAAAAAGGTGTGAATAAAATCATGTTACCAAAAAGAGGAGAGACTAAGAGAATATTAACAACTGCTAAATGATTTGTCTACTTTCCCATGTATATTAAAATTTTGTGACCATAAGATATGTGCACATCAATGCCATCTGTGGTAAGGATATATGTAGGGAATAGGCAACTTATTAAAAATGATGCTCTATGGAAGACCAGATATTTTCCATAAAGCAGTTGACTAAATTATACAAAGAATGCATGATTCCATTGTAATTATTCTTAATTAACAACAAAAACACATTTGAATTAACAAAATAACAACTCACAGAATCTTTTTCTAACAAATTGTTCCATGTCCCTTCCCTTCCCTTTCTTATCTTACTCATGCAAAAAGTACAGTATATATTCAAGTACAAATCCCACTAACTGGCATAGAAACTTTGGCTTTTTTCAATTTCTGATAGGGGCTAGAAAATCTATTCAATTTTCTTCATCTGTATTTAATTCTGGAGCAAACTCAAAGTTCATTTTAAGGACCTGTCCAAAAATAGATAGATAGATATATCTACTCAAAATGGATGAGAGCAGACAACAACATTACAAATGAACTATGAAGAGGAATAAGTAAAGGATACCTTGGAAGAAAGGAGGAGGAAAAAAGGAAAGAAGAAGAAGAAGAGGAAGAAGAAGAAGAAGAAGAAGAAGAAGAAGAAGAAGAAGAAGAAGAAGAAGA
>NW_020954556.1:39481540-39568343 GCF_900497805.2 Vombatus ursinus | reverse complement strand
AGGAGAAGGAGAAGGAGAAGGAGAAGGAGAAGGAGAAGGAGAAGAAGAAAAGAAGAAGAAAAGGAAGAAGACTATTCACAACACAAGAAGGAGAAATAAACAATGGGAAATATTGCGGGAAGATGGCAGTTTGTTAGGACCTTGAAGAACCCAAATCCCCCATAAACACCCTTATAAAGCTCTAAATATGCACCAGAAGAGACAATAATAAGAACAGAGATAGTTATAAGCTCTCTCAATTCATGAATTCCTAAGAATGTTGTAAGAATCCTGATGAAATTATAAGCAGAGACAACACAGGGTAAGCAGAAAGTAATATGTGTAAGAAGCAGAAATCCAGGAGAGATTATGAGGTTATAACAGGATCTACAAAAGGATACATGGCAAGACCAGTGCCTAGGTTAACATTTAGCACTTTCACCCCCCCCCCACCCTGCCACAATCAAAGCAGGACACAAAACCAGAACATCAGCCCAAGTAGCAGAAAGACCAGAATCTGGCAGGATAGGTGTCAGGCAGCACCACCTGAGGAACAGTAGGTGAGAGAGCCATACAATAACCCAGGTACACATCGCCCAGGCAACCGACCTCTGACCTACTCCAGAAGCCTCAGTAATACAAAGGGCAACAATGCAAAAGCAAAGCACAAGGGAGCCTCCTACTTGTTATCAACACAGCCAAAAACCTCTACTTGTGGCCTACCAGGCTTACAGCAATGAGTGGAGGGAGCTAGGTATGGAATGAAAACTGTGCAAGAAGGAGCCAGAGTAGGAAATACCACACATAGTGAAGAGATATGGACCGAGAGAAGACCAAGAGATAACCCAAAAGAAGAGAGCAACCTCAAAACAAGTCTAAATGGAGCTTCAGGGAAAACTTCCTGGGCATCAGAACTATGGTAGAACTTGCAAAAAATAGATTTTCAAAATGTGACATAAAGAGAAATGACAGCTATCAAGAAAAAATTGTAAGGAGAATTAATAACAGTACAGATAATGAATAACCATACACAAGAATTGAAACCCCTGAAAATTAGAATAGACCAAACAGAAAACAATACCCCTTCTTTGCAGAAGGTGGGCCCTATGGGGAAAAAAAAGTAAGTGGGCTGGATTTGGGTCTTGTACCATAATTTACCAACTCGTTTAAAGGATTGGTGATGAAACATTTTGCCCACTTCTTGACTTAGAGATGATGGATTCAAGATGTAAAATAATACATATATTTTCAGACATGGACATGTGGTAAGTTTTTGTTGTTGTTGCTGTTGTTGACTATACATTTTTGCTATAAGAATTTTGATTTTTTTTTTATCAAATTGTACGTCTAGAACAGAGAGGGAAAGAGGGATATATAGGAGAAAAAAAGAAAATAAATAAAAGAGGAAAAACGCAGAATTTTTCTAATACACAGAAGAGAAAAAGGGAATGCCTGAAAGAATCACAGATAAGCAGAACAACTTTGAAAGTTGCACATTGTGATTATTTTATATTCAAAAAGAAAAATATACTTTATATAGTACAAATTCACAATTCCACATATAACGCTGTTATTTTTATTCTACATAATTTCTAAGTAAATTACCATTTGGGAGGTATTTGTTAAGTTCAATCACAGAAAGGAGTTGTCCAGGATGGGCATACAGGAATAGGTTATAACTTGCATCATTGGAAGAAATAGACAAATCAGTTTTGTCCCAGATCAGTTGGGTATTTGACTGTTGCGGAATTTCAATTTTTTCACTAAATTAGATTGAGTACCATCCTGAATTAATCAGATTTATGATGAAAAAACTATAGGACCAATGAGTGGAATTTTCAAGTGTTTTTTTTTCTTCCAGATTTTGGGGAGGCTCTTTTGCAAAGTGCATTCTCTCCATTAGGACACTAAAGAGAGTACTGTTTGACTTCATCATATGATGACAAAATCACAGGACTATATGTACTTCAAGTCATATTTGATCTAGAATCTCTTCTTCAACACCCCCAATAAATGATTATCTAGGCTGCTGTAATTGCTGTTATTATTATTATTATTATTTTCATTATTAACTATTTTACTTGGTCCATTTCTGCCTTTAAAAAGCTCTAATCATTAGGAAGGCTTCCCTTGTAGAAAGCCTAAATTTGTGTCATTATGACTTTTCTCTATTGTTTTGCCCTCTGGGGTAAAACAGAAGAAGCTAATCAAACTTCCATAAGAGAGTCCTTCTAATACTTGAAAACTATTACCATACTCCTCTACCCAATCCTCTCTTTCTAAGATAAACATCTTATTTCCAACAAACCATTCTGTAAATTCTGTTGTAGTGACCTTGAAGCTATTCACCAATGCCCTACCTTGGATATTACCCAGTTTATCAATATCTTTAAAATTCCTGTGCACACAAAGAATACTAAATATTGGATTTACTAAAATGCACATTTGGCAAAAAAAAAAAACCAGAATTCAATAAAATACCTAATAACTACTATTATAATTGGCTTGGATGCCAGTATTTAAATCTCATCATAACATAAAGCAACTTGCAGAATAGCCAATTGAACTTTTTTTTTTAACATTTCACCTCAGATTTATAATTTCCAAAAACTTCATAGTAGGTGTCTACTGGTAAAATGTTCAGACTTGGGCAATCTACAATGTCTGTTGCCATCTTCTAACACAGAGGCTTCTGCAAGCCAGCTTTAACTTGATCTGATACGATGACCTCTGTGCTTTCCAAACTTAAGAGCTTGCTTCCATGCTCAGAATAGGCAATTCTTTGCCTAACATCATGAAAGAACAAACTCAAAAGTAATAGATCAAAGTCTGTTTCAGGCTTGCCTAAATAAAACAACATCTGGCGATCATACAGTGGCAAGGAGGGGTAAGCCACCCAATTTCAGGATAGAAGATAGAAATAGTCATGTGTATCTACAAAGGAAAAGAGAATGAGGGGGAAGGTTCAATCCCTTTTTCATATGCACAGAATCTTCAACTCTTCTGAGATAAGTCATATATGGCTGGAAGAAGCCCCTTAAAAGCGCCAGATGATCCACCATGGTCAGGGAGGGCAACACTGAGCAAACTTCATGCATAGGATTTATTTAGCAGTAGACATATTACTTTCTTGAAATAGCTGGAAGGAGAAATTTATTTTGAAACAGGTTTTTGAAACTGTATATTCCCAGAAAGAGGTAGGAAAAGAGAGCCACTTTGAAGCAGGGAAAATATGGCTGGAACAAAAGTATTGTGGTCATTATACATGATGTGTCAGGCAGCAGAGAGGAAGCATGAACATATTCACAGCAAGTCAGCCTAGTTAGCTGCACAAAGAAGAAAATAAATTCTAGGGTGTTTATAGCACATTTAGGCTGAAAATCAAATAAAACAGGCAAATAAATAAAGATATCTGGGCAAATAAATAAATAAATGGTTACACAAATTAATAATGAAAGTCAAACATAAAATCCTTGGGAGGGAGAATTGTAGAAACTCTATCAAATTATCAAAATTGTGTTTTTTTTTCTTTGCAATACTCTTATTTATTTAAGAAAGCTTTAACACCCTGCTAAAAATTAGGCATGCTAAAGACCTCAGGACCACCATCAGTCTCTCTCACTCCATTGCTGACATTGGCACATTTTATTCCATTCCCTACATGCCATTGTCCTCCTCGTCCCCAAAGAACTTGATGTGGAATATGTTTTTGGTTGATTTTCTATTTATTTTGTTTTTGACCAGTAATGTTTCCTTCTCATTTTTAATCAAAGTTAATGCTACTCTGAAGTTCCAAAAATAAGCTTTCAAAACCATTACTAAATAAAAGCATAGGCACAGCTGGGCTGTCAGATTATGAAGTGGGAGATCTTTCATGGTTTTCAATGAAAAGATGCTTTCTTCTCTCCCCTCCCCGCCCATATCCCTACTCACATACACAAACCCCTTAGCACATTTCTGCCAAGTTTGACTAGAGTTGAAAAGGCCTACGATTAAATTTCTATTATTTAGATTTTCAATTAATAATTTATTCAGTCCTTTGGAAATATTTACTTGTCCATCACTCTGTTAGGCTAGCTACACAGCCATAATCTACTTATGCACCAAACCCATTATATTTAATTTGGTAATCATATTCAAAATGAGTATTGGCCTTACTACTTGGAATGATATGATGAAAATTTACTCAACATGAGCAACTGGATTTTAATTTAGAGCTCCCAGTATTTGAGATGTGTTTGTGTGCATGTGTGTGTGTGTGTTTATGTATATATATATATATATATGTATATATGCATTGTGTGAGTATATAGGTATGTAAGAAGTCAATGACATTAAAAAAAAGAATTTCAAACAAGGCAAAGAAATTCCAAAAATGAAAATAATTAAAGTGTGTGTATTAATGTGTACGTGTAAGGTGGAGGGAATATCTGAGACAAAGTATAAATTAAAGTCAATTAAGACTTCTACAACAGTAGGAAAGAACAATCCCAATGGTGATATTAAAAAGACTTTGGTTAAGATTTCAGACTGTGGAAATATGAATTTTTCATCTGACAGGATTATATGATAAACATTGAATTTGGAAAACACAATTAAATACTGGCAAGGGTCTTTTAAAAGCTATCATTATAAGTATGTGGTTTCCTTGTGCTAATGTGAAAAATAAAGATAGAGATCTGAGAGCAGAATAAATCACATGTTCTTTGTAAATATGATAAATGTGTGTCTAAAATGAAGAATGACCCATTGACATTGAAAATAGTTGTAACTACATCATTGTTCTTCCACACTTTATAATAATTAATCAAATTTTCGAGAACTAGTTTTTTGTATCAAATTCTAGGCAAAGACCAATTTAAAAGATTGTAGTCTCAACTGGGATGGCAAGAAAGACAGACATTTAGGGATTTTTACATTATAGTTTGGAAAACAATGCATTGGATACATATGTAAATAAAATAATATATATATATATAAAATATACATTTGTATAAGCACACTTTGAATTAAATATAGTAAAATTAATTTAATTGGGGAAGAACTAGCAATGGCACAGAAAGATGTCACATAGGAGCTGGGATTTGAACTGAGTTTTAAAGGGTATCATCATTCAGTCACCAAGACTTGAAACTAGAGAGCCATCTTTGACACATAATGATGCCTCAGCGCTATATCCAAACATCTTCAAGTCCTCTCAGTTCTACTTTTTTGAATGTTTTTCGTATGCTTCCCCTTCTTTCCTCTAACTTTTCCAACCCTCTGGAGCAGGCTCTTATCACCACATGCTTTAGATTACTACAATAGTCTGCTGGATGCTCTGCCTGATTTAGTTGTGTGTGTACTCTAATTCACCCTCCCATCAGCTATCAAATTGAATATCCTATAGTACAGGTGTGGCCATGCTTCTCCCCTGTTCAAGAAACTCCAGTGGTTCCCGAGTATTTCTAGGATCAAATATAAAATACTCTCATTGGCTTTCAAAGCCCTTCATAACCTTGCCCCTTCATGTCTTTCTACACTTCTTACACCTTACTCAAGAACTCTGGAATTAATTTGTCACTGGACTTCTTGTTGTTCCTTGAAAAATGACATCCCATCTCCCAATTCCAATAATTGTCACTAGCTACCTATTATCCCTGGAATGTTCTCTTTCCTTATCTCAGCCTCCTGGTTTTCCTGGCTTTATTCAAGCCTCACTTAAAGTCTCACCTTCTGCAAGGTTTCCCCAGTCCTTCTGAAACCTAGTATCTTCTCTCTGAGATTACCTCCTCACCAGTTTACCTTGTAAATTTCTTGTTTGTACATTTTTGTTTGCATGGAGTCCCCTCTCTTACTCCCCTCCCCAGAAAACTGTGATCTCCTTGAGAGGAGACTAATTTTGGGGGAGGATCTTTATTTGTATCCTTAATTTTTTTAAGCACAATACTACACAAACAGGTGCTTAAAATGTTAGCTTACTGAATAAGTGCGAGGCTAATTTAAGGTAGAAAGTGCATCCTAAGCTTGAAGGCTAGTCTCTGCAAAGCAAGTTGAGTGACAAAGATGGGGGGGGAACCATTTATGTAATGCCTGCTATAAGTGTCAGGCACTGTACTAAGCCCTTCAAAATTATTGGCATTTGATCCTTACAATAATCCTGCAAGGTAGGTGTTATTATACCCATTTTACAGTTGAGACAACTGAAGAAAACAGAGATTAAGTAATTCCAGAGGCAAACAACTAGTAAGTTTCTGAGGACAGATTTGAATTCATTTCTTCCTGATTTCAGGCACAGAATTCTATCCTCATACCATCTAGCTGCCTCTACTAGTCAAGTGGAGATGGAATATGTTATAGGAAGATAAGGAGGTCCATTCCACTAGAATATAAATTGAATGAAGCAGAAAAATGTGTAATAAACTTAGAAGAGTAAACTTAATACAGACCATGAAGCTCTTTAAATGGCAGAGGGGCTTGCCATTTATTTTCTTGAGATCCTCAGACACCAGCACTTGGAGCTTTCTGGGGTTTATGTGTTCAGCTAACTGGAAATCTAGTGCAATTATCCAGGTGAAAGGAGATAGAATGACCTGAACAGTATTACTATAGTGGGCATGTAAGTATAGAGAAGTGGGCAGATGTGAAAGTTATCATGGAGACAGAATCAATTAAGTTTGACAACATTTTGATTAAAGGAGGGAATGAGAGAGAGTGAAGAATCAAAGATGACCTATGAACCTGGGTGACTAGAAGCATGGTATTTCCTTTGATAGAAATATGCATTGCTTTGGAAATTGTGATTTCAAGAGCCCAAAAGGAATTCTTAAGTAATTGGGTCACTAATTTATGAATATAGGATCACAGATATTAAGCTGAAAAAGACCTCAGATACCATCTAATTTTATAGATAAGACAATAGAGGCCCAGAGAGATTAAGTAGGCAGCTGGGTGGTGCAGTAGACAATTCACAGGTCTTATAGTCAGGAGGATCCAAGTTCAAATTTGACCTGAGATAATTACTATCTGTTTGACCCTGGACAAGGCAGAGCTCTGCCAGCACCTATCTTGCAGGTTTGTTGTAAGGATCAAATGAGATAATATTTGTAAAGCATATGCACAGTGCCTGGTATATATTAAGCTCAATAAAAATGCTTATTCCCTTCCCTTCCCCCATTAAATGATTTGCCAAAGGTCACACTGTTTTAAAATGACAATGATGGAATTTGAACCCAGGTCTTCTGATCCCAGTTTCAGTGTTCTTTCCACTTACAAAAACTTGAAAGCAAAAGATTGGAAATATTAGGTAAAAAATGGAAACTATGGGGGGAAATTTAAAAGGAGGAATAGGTTAAACTGGTATTGATTATTCTTGACGTAGCTGGATGTCTGTTATCACTACTTCCCTTAGTTGAGTTGCTTTCTTTCTCTGAACTTTAGAATAATAACAAACAAACATACATATTTCAATATATAAAGAACAAAAAGAATATTGTATATGAAGTTAGGAACTTCTACTATATATAGTTTAAGTATCTATTAAATTTAACATAATAGTAACAAAATTACCCTATAGTTTTTGTCTCCTGAATTTCTCACTCATCTAGATTTTCCTAACCATCTCTTTTAATAATACGTCCTAGCTTTTTGCTGAAATCGAAGTCAAATCCATTGGCCTAATGTTGGAAGACTCCACTCTCTTCCACTTTTGAAAGTTGGAACACTTGGTTATCTCCAGTCCTATGGCACCTCTTCATTATCATCCCAAAAAAACTAACGGTGGCTCAGTATATTGTCAATTCTTTAAGTAACCTTAGATATAGGTATTCTAAACTTGGGGTATAAAGACATAAAGGGAAGTGAAGTGCTCTCACTGTTACAACTTCTCCTTTTTTTACCTCCCTTTTAGCCAAGTATATTTCCAATGCAAAATATTTATCCCTTTTAAAGAAAACTGAAACAGTATCTTCCCTTTCTCTCTGCTATCCATTATCCTCATGCCATCCACCCCAAATAGTAGTCCTTTCTTTTCCTTTCCTTTTCCACTATTTTCCTCAATATAGCTTATTTTCATTTGTCCTTAATTTTCTACAACAGCCTAGACCCATCCCAAGTTTTTGTATTGACTTAGCTTTTAAAATGATGTTGTGTCTCCATGGAACACTTGTGATCTATTTATCCATTTATTTCTTCTCTTTACCCAAGCAGTCTTCTACCAAGGAATAATATTACTTCTGTTTCTGCTTCTGTTAATCTTTACTCAAATGCTCTTCATCATGCTTCTATGCTTAGAATGTATCTTTTTCAGGTATACTATTACTTTCTCATCCTACAACCCATGGTGTTAGCTATTCTGTTCCTTTTTTGGAGGGGAGTGCAGGGAAAAGATGCCATACCAAAAACAATTTTAATAGTATCTGTCAGGACTCTTTGTGACAAAAGTAGAGGAGCTGGATAATTCTTGACTTGTCTAAATTATAATGTGACAAGGACAATTGTTCTTCTCTACCTGATTCTAACAAAAACAAATTACACGTTGAGGTAGAAATTTTAGGAAGGTTGAGGGGAAGTGAGTGCTCCATCTTACGTGGGTGACAGACAAGGAGATGAAAACTGGGGATTGCCTGACATATACCATAGGTTTGGGGAGAACAGCTTTCAAAGGGTTCATTAAAAGGATAAGCAAGATCCAATGACCTAAAATCATATGAACAAATTTTTTGTTCTTGTTATTGATAGTGTTATTGTTGATAGTAGCAGTAGCAACAATAACAATAATAGAATTTATATAGTACTTTTAAATTTGCAAAATACTTTACAAATATTATTTCATTGTATCCCTACAAAAACTCTGGGAGGTAAGTACCATTATTATACTTATTTTACGGATGAGGAAGCAGAGGTAGATAGAGGTTCATTGACTTGCCTAGAGCCACACAGCTAATCTAGTAAATGTTTGAGGTTGGATTTGAAGTCATTTTTCTGACTCCAGATCCAGTACTCTTTCTATTGTACCATCTAACTTTCTCCAATCTGGAGGGAATTTGCCCCACGCCCATACTGTCTTTCAGGAAATTTGACACCAAAGAAATGGGAAGTGCTCAGAAATGAAATTTTGAGAACATAAGCAGAAATTGTGATGAGGAAGAGGAAGAGGCAGAGATAACATGGCTTCATAGCTAGCTAATTGACTAATTGAGATTTTAACTGACATATATGAAACATGATAGCATGGGCAGATAATAGGGGATACCTTTAAAAATAGTAGTTCCATCCTGGAAGAATAGTGTTAGAAGTATTAAAACATATAACGATTTGTACTTCTAATGATTGATAATACATTTTGGGATAACACACAGTAAGCATTTACTATGTTTTTATTATGTGCAAGGTACTGTAGGAGTCACCAGAAGTAGAAAAACAAACGCGAAATAGTGTCTTCTTTTGTTAGACTCCGAATCCTGACTGTTGTATCCCAGTTCATGTTTTAACATGCCACAAATTATGGATTTTTACCTGTAGAAACAAGGCAAAATAATTCACCAAGCTCCTACATGGTATTTATATGGAAAAGGTCAGTGTAATCCCCATTTGCGAATGGGAGTATTGCCTTACTCAAACATTCTATCTATCTATCTATCTATCTATCTATCTATCTATCTCTCCATCTATCTATGAAATATATCTGCATTTAACTGTAGTCTATTTGGGAGGGGAAGCAATGGGTAGGAGAGAACACAGTAAAAACTGCACAGCAGAGAGCAAAAGAAAATTTAAAAGGAAGCAAAGAAAAGATGGACAACTTGGAATTCAACATGTAGTATTTATTATATAAGCTTATTTGAAATGGAAATATCACCATACATTTTGAATCCTCTCTCACATTCTACTGCACATGGCAATGCTTTTTTTTCCTTTTATTATTTTATATTTAAGTTTTAAATAAATTAATTTTAAAAATCTGTTTTGTTTAGCAAGAATAACTTTAGTTCAAAATGGGAAAAATCGTCAAATATTTGCATATAATATATCAAAGGACTACAATCACACACTCCCTAATCTGAAAAGGGGTTGGGAGGAGAGTACAAGGTGAGGGTGAAGTTGAGGTTGACATCTTGGCAAGCAGATAAGGTACATCTTTGATTTGCAAAATATTTTATTTTTCTATGAAGACCAAATGAATACCTGCCATACATTTATTCCTATGAATCCTTCCAAAGGACTAGAGTTATTCTCTAGCATGAGAAATTGGGTGCTGTAGTTACCCTGTGGGTTGTACAATAAGCTGAAATGAAACAAAGATCTGATATCTAAGTTATATTGGTCAAGTGACAAGAAACATTCACACTTTGTACAAGAAGCATTAGCTATGGAAAAGGATAACATACTTCGTAATAAACAACATCATTATCCCCCAGGAAAAATATCACACCATACAGCTTTATGCTAAATTGTAGCAACATATGTTGTGGCATGGGATGTTCAATGTTTGAATGTTCATGTGGTGATTTTCATGGAATAGAATCTTAATGGGAACTAAAAGAAATCTTCTTGTTCTAGCTCCAGAAGTAGACTCAATGCATGGAGCGCTAACTTAGAAAGAAACATAATTATTACACAATATCAAATTTAAGATTGAGCTAACAGAAGAAGTTCCTACTAACTATAAAAGGGATCAAATGGGATCCCTCAACAGGCAAAAGCTATCCTATCCATCCCAACCATGACTACCATTTTAGATGTTCAAACCAAGCCTGAATGACCACTTGCCAGGTGTGTTACTGAGAGGATTTCTATTCAGGTGTAAGTTGAATTGTCTACGAAAGTTACTTTTCATGGTGAAATTCTCTGATTTCATGACTCACTTAAAAAAATAGACAATGCTTACAATTTTCTGTGACTGACCGGATGGCTAGCCTAGGTTTTAAATACCAAAGAGATAGGATAGTTCCTGGAACTGTAACTAAAAGTTCTAAGACTCCATCTGCTATGGTAAGAAGACTATTGTAGGTAGAAGTCAATGGATTCCTAGCTCATGAAATGTGTACATGTTTGTGGCTGTTGTTTTTATTTCTGTTTATTTCTGTTTATTTTGTGGTAGTCATAATGTACATTGTTTCTTGGCTCTAATTAATTTATTCTGCATTATTTCATGGAGATATTGTAATGCTTTTCTATATTAATCACATTCATGGTTTCATAGAACAAAGCCATATTTCAGTACATTCATGTACCACAATTTGTTTAGTCATCTCCAAATGGATAAGTATCAACTTCCCCCACTTCACCCACCCCGCAAGTCTTTGCTATAACAAAAAGTCCTGCTATAAAAATTTTGGTGTGCTTGGGGACTTCTCATCAGTGACCTCCTTTAGGTATAAACCCAGTAATAAAATATATGGGATAATGCATAGAAACATTTTGGTTATATGTTTTGCATAATTGAAACATACTTTCCAAAATGGTTGTACTGATTCACAGTTCCCTTATCAATGCACCAGTAAACCTGAAGTCCTACCACCCTTCCAATGTTGACTCTTGCCCTCTTTGCCCACTTGAAGGATGTGAGCTGAAACCTCAGGGCTGTTTTTATTTGCATTTCTCTTCTTAGTAGTGATTTGTAGCAGTCATTCATGTAGTTTTAAATTTGAAATATTTCTTTTGAGAATGGTTTGCTCATATCATTTGCTGATTTTTCTATTGAGGAATAACTATTTGTATACACACATGCTTATCTAAACTCATACATACATATATGATATGTTTTGATATGTCTATCTCAAATCTATAAAGACTTAGATGTATATCTATGTATCTATCTATATCTGAAGAGATAGAAAGATAGATTCTTGCTGTTGTTGTTCATCCTTCATTCTCAAAGAGGACCAGTGACATCACAACAGTTATGTATTGAATTGCACATGATTTGGATTTGAGTAAAGCAGAGCTGTGAAAACTTATCAGCCTTGCTTTTTCCAGTCATCAGAGTAGAGTGGCAAGACAAAGGTCAAGATGAATCACATGTGAGCACACACACACACACACACACACACACACACACAGAAAGAGAGGGGGGAGAGATATAGCTTATATAACAAATCTTTTCAGAGAAATTTGGCAACTTTCATTCTGATCCTAGGTGCAATCGTTTTGCCTATGCAGAAGCTTTTAAATTTCATGTATTCAAAATTATTTATTACATCTTTTGTAATTGCCCCTGTCTCTCATTTGGTTAGGAATTTCATCTCCTAATCATAAGTGAGAAATTTATATGATCTATTTCAATTTGTGTTTTAACACTATGATTTTTAATATTAAGGTTTTCTAACCATTTAGAATATATTATGAAATATGATGTACAAAATTTTGGTCTAAGCCTAATTTCAGCCAGACTAATCTATAGTTTTCCCAATAGTTTTTCATCAAATATGTAATTCTTTCTTATGTAATTTGTGTTTTCTTTTTTATGAAACACTAGGTTTATTGAATTCTATTGCTTCTGAGTCTCCCTTGTCTAGTCTGCTCCATTGAACTATTTCTCTTTTTTTAATGAACAGTAGATGGCTTTGATTACTGTTTATAGCATAGTTTGTGATCTGAAAATGTTATTGTCCCTTTGTCCCTATGTCTTTTGTTTATTTTTTCCTTAATTTATTATTTATGTATTTTAACATGCTTTTCTTTTTTTAAATTTTGAGTTCTAGATACTATCCCTCCCTCCCTCCCTATAATCAGTTATGCCACTTGGGAAGGAGGAGGTATCCCAGAAAAATTAATCAGATATGATACCTATCTACTAAATATGGATTGCAGACTAATCACAGAATTGCTTCTGTCATGTGGTTGTGGCTCAATTTTGGTGCTGCATACAAGCATGGTCACAATGGGGGAGATGGGAAATACAGAGAGAGAGAGAGAGAGGAGAGAGAGAAAGAGAAAGAAAGAAAGAAAGAAAGAAAGAAAAAGAGAAGAGAGAGAGAGAGAGCACTCTCCTGGTTGCCTTCCTTGGAGCCGCAGAATAGTAGAGAACAAACAATACAATGCAAACAGGTGGATATCCTCAGGTCACCAAGAAAATGGCTGTCTGCTAGGACAGTCTCCTGCACCTGAAATGGTTCCATACTTCATCTAGACACTTTCTCATTCTTCTCTACTAGGTAAATGTTTGAGAACAACAACGGAGCTCTAATGCCAGTCTTCCCACTTCCCTTGGGAAAAGTGGAGTGAAGTTTTATTGCATTTAAGTAAATAGAAGACAGTGTTGATGATGAGGTTATTAGATACATGTCTTCAGTAGTAAGTGACCACTGCTTTACTCCTATTAATTGTCCTGCTTAAATCTGCTCACTTAAATAGCTTCATGTGTAGGTAGGGAAAGTTGTCTTTCTCCCTCATAGATGTTCTCTCTCTTCCACAGGTCCTTTCCCTTTTGCTTTGATCTCTTTGGGATACAGAGATGTAGTACTATTGCTGGGTCAAAGGGTTTATACAATTTTATAGATCTTTAGGCATAGTTCCAAACTGCTCTCCAGGATGGTTGGCCCCTCCACTATTCCATCAACAATTCATTAATGTATCTATTTTACCTCATCCCCTACAGCATTTGTCATTTCTGATAGGTTTGAGGGGAGTTTGGAGTTGTTTTCATTTGCTTTTCTCTAGTTGGTAGAGATTTAGAGAATTTTTTTTCATATGACTATAGTTTTGATTCAGTCTTCTGAAAATTGCCTATTCATATTCTTTGAACATTTATCAATTTGGTAATGGTTCTTATTTTTTTTTATAAATTTGACTCAGTTTCCCATACATCTGAGAAATGAGGACTTTATAAGAGAAACTATAAAAATTTTTGACATTCCTTCATTGTTTGTGATACTTTCAGCAAAATGTAATTTCACTGATATCTCCTTTAATTAAGTCCATTTTTGCTTTTCCTTTCTCTGAGATCATTATTGCTAACCTTGACTGTTTTTACTTCACCTGCATAATAGATTCTGTTCCAGCACTTTATTTTAACTCTCTTTATCTTTCCGTTTCAAGTGTATCTCTTATATACAACATATTGTTGGATTCTGGTTTCTGATCCATTCCACTATTTGCTTCCATTTAGGGAGGATAGCTCCTCCCCTTCCCATTCACAGTTATGATTATTTACTGTGTATTTTCCTCTATCCTATTTTCTTCTGTTTATCATTCCCGCTCTCTCTTTTTATCCTGTATCTTCTCAAAAGTCTGTTTTGCTTCTGACCACTGCCTTTCTCACTTTTATCATGCCTCCCCCATATCTCTTATCCCCTTCCCCTTCTATTCCCTATTGGATGACAGATTTTAATACTCAATTGAGTGTGTATTGGGTGTATGAGGTATTGAAAGAGGACTAGTACCCCTGGTGAGGGCTGACAAGCCCTTTTCATGGCTGTTTGTCCAATTTGATGTCCAACTACCATCCAACTCTCACCTGTGGCTCCAAGAAGCTGTAGAATGTGCACTGGCCACACCCCCATAAAGTACTCTTGACAGACAAACTAAGCAAGGGTTGAGGGTAACCAACAGGCCTCAAACCTTCAGGGGGGTGTCTATACCAAGCCATAGCATGTGAAAAATTCTTTAGTGGAATAAGTGGATATGAATATAGCATAGGATCAAACATAGCAAGGACTCCTTGGGAGGATTGGAGTTGGAAACAGCAACAGCAGTGGTCACTTACTGTTGAAGACTTGATGTCTCATAACCTTGTTATCACCAACACTGACTTGCATTTACTTAAATGAAGTAAAACTTCATGGATGCACCCTCACAGCAAACATAGGCATTTAATGGACTATGTCATTGTAAGAAGAGACAGGATGTGATGGTGGCAAAAGTGATGTGTGGCACAAAGTGCTAGACAGATCACAGACTTATCATCTCCAAACTAAACATCCCCATTCAACAAAAGCAATGGCTCCAAGGCAAGAGGATTATAAGAAGACTAAATATCACCAGATTAGAGCGTTTCTTCACATATGAATAGTTTCTTACTGGCTTGGAAAGAAAGCTAAGCCAACACATGTTTGGCAAGAGTGGAGCAGAAAAGGAGTGTTTTCTTGTATTCTCTACCATTAGACTGTGAATTCCTTGATGGTGGGTATAGTAATTTTTTTTCTTTTTTTTCTATCCCCAGCACATTGCTTGGCACATACTAGGCACTTAACAAATGTTTATTAACTGACAGAAAAAAAGAATCAATTAAAAAAATTTAAAAAAGAAAAAAGCCAATTTCAAATCTTATTTGCAGTGATATCTTCTGTTTTAAAATTTCTTAAACCATTTATCCCCATCAAGTGGATCAACTCATATAATTAATAGTTTTCTAAAGAGGAAAAATATTCTTTTCCCTTTTAAAGTTTATTACTTATTTATTTTCAACATCTTTTTTTTAATTTTGAGTTCTTAATTTTCTTCTTCTTTTAGACTATCCCCCAACTACTAAGAAAGTAAGCAATATGATATCAATTATGCATGTTAAATCATGCAAAACATGTTCATATAAACCATTCTGTAAAAAAACAAAAAAAATAAGTTATAAAATGATACTTCAATTTACATCAGGAATCAGCAGTTCTTTCTCTGGATTTGGATAGAATTTTTCATCATGAGACTTTTGGAATTATCTTGGATCATTGCTTTAATCAAAGTAACTAAGGTTTTTTTCCACAGGTGATCATCATTACAATATTGCTGTTACTGTGTATAATGATCTCTTGTTTCTGCTCATTCCACTTTGCATCAGTTCACATAGGTCTTCCCAGGTTTTTCTAAAACCTTTCTGCTCTTCATTTCTTATACCATGATAGTGCACCATCACAATCATAGACCATAACTTGTTCAACCGTTCCTCAATTGATGGGCGTCTTCTCAATTTCCAATTCTTTGCCATCACAAAAATAGTTTCTATAAATATTTTCACATATATACATATATGTATATGTGTATATATGTGTATAAAAGCATATATATGTATATGTTTGTGTATATACATACATAAGTATGTATGTATGTGTGTGCATATATGTGTATGTGTATATGTATATATTATATATAATATATACATTATATATATTATATATATTATATATATATATATATGTCCTTTTCCTTTTTCTTTGATCTCTTTGGGATGCAGACCTCATAGTGGTATTGTTGGGTCAAAGGGTATGCACAGTTTTATAGCCCTTTGGGGATAGCTCCAAATTGTTCTCCAGAATGGTTGGATCAATTCACAAGCAGTATTTATCTGAAGTGCATTAGTGTACCTGTTTTTCTACATCCCCTCTAGCATTTGCCATTTTCCTTTTCTATGATGTTAGCCAATCTGATAGGTGTGAGGTGGTACCTCAGAGTTGTTTTAATTTGCATTTCTCTAATCAGTAGTGATTTAAAGCATTTTTTCATCATTACAAATGTCTTTGATTTCTTCTTCTGAAAACTAATGTTCATATTCTTCAATCATTTGTCAATTTGGTGAATGGCTCTTTTAATTAGTTCTAGTTTTGCTTTTATTTTGTCTGAGATCCTGCTCCAGCCCCTTATTTTAATTCTATGTGTGTCTTTCTGTTTCAAAGGAGTCTCTTGTAAACAACGCATTGTTGGATTTTGGCTTCTGGTCCATTCCTGTATCTAATTCTTTTTTTTTTTGGTTAAGTTCATTGTATTTACATTCACACTTATGTTTGCTAACTGTGTCAGCATATTCCCTTTCATTATTGTTGAAGTCATTCCAACATAATTAACTCACACTCATGCTATCTCTCCAGGTAAACTCCTTCTAACTGCCCTAATAATGATAAAATTCTTAAGAGTTATATGTTTCATCTTACCATATAAAAACATCAATAACTTAACCTTAGTTAGTCCGTTATGATTTCTCTCTGATGTTTACCTTTTTATCCATCTCTTTAGTATTCTGTTTCAATGTGAAATTTTTTGTCAACCTCTGGTCTTTACATCAGGAATGCTTGAAAGCCCTTTTTTTAACTGAATATCCATTTTCCCCCTGAAGCATTATACTCAGTTTTGCTGGGTACATTATTCTTGGTTCTTTGCCTTTCAGATTATCATATTCCAAGCTTTCCATTCCTTTAATGTAGAAGCTACTAAATCTTGGGTGATCCTTACTGTGACTCCACAATATTTGAATTGTTTCTTTCTGGCTGCTTAAAATAGTTTCTCCTTCACCTGGGAGTTCTGAAATTCAGTTAGAATATTCCTGGGAATTTTCATTTGGGAATATTCTTCTCTAGATGATCAGTGGACATGTTACTCTCTCAATCTAAGATATCAATATCATTTTCATTTCTAATTTTCCAAAAAAAATGATGCCTTGGCTCTTTTCTTCATCATGGCTTAGTCTAATAATTTCTCAATCATCTATCATGGATCTATTTTCCAGGTGAGTTATTTGTCTGATGTGCAATTTCACATTTTCTTTCATTTTTTCCATTCTTTTGATTTTGTTTTATTTTTTCTTGAAGTCTTATGAAGTCATTACCTTCTACTTCCCCAGTTCTAATTCTGAAGGAATTATTTTCTTCACCGAGCTTTTGTTACTCTTTTTCCATTTGGTCTATTCTGCATTTTAAGAGTATGTTTCTTCAGTGAAATTTTATGCCTCTTTTATCATTTGGCTAATTTCCAAGGTATTATTTTCTTCAGCATTTTTAATGCCTCTTATTAAGCTGTGAATTATCTTTTCATAATTTTCTTGGATCACTCTCATTTCTCTCCTCATTTTTTTCCTCCACTATTCTTATCTCTTTCTTTTGCTCTTCCAGAAATTCTTTTCAGGCTTAATTCTAATTTGTAGTTGTTTTTCTTTTTTTTCCTTTGAGGTTTGGCTTGTACCTGTTTACCTTTCATTTCCTATTTGTGAGTTTATGACTTGAGATTTTTTGTGGTCATTTTTTTTTCTGTTATTTGCTCGTTTTTCCAGCCTAGTTTTTGATTTTCAACTTTATGTTAAAGTTGGGCTCTGTCCACCTGTTGTTAAGAAGGCACTGTGCCAAGCTTTAGCCTTTTTGGGGGCTGTTGTTCTCAGAATGAGCTCTGGGGGTCTGCAAGTTTTCAGCGTTTTCAAAGTGATGTGATCCAGGGACAAATGTGGTCTAGTCTTTTCTTGGGAAAGTTCCCTGTCCCCTTGCAGCTATAAGAGCTTATGCTCCTCTAAGCCCTGGTACTACAACCAGGCCTCTTGTGACCAATCCCTTGTGGTTCTCTCTGGAACTGTGACCCAGAACTACTTATGGGCAATAAAGCTTCCAAACAGTGCCTAGTCCTATACCCAATGTCAGCTCAGATTCCCCTGTGGGGGCACAGCCAAGGTGGCAGAGTAAAAGCAGTGACTTGCTTGAGTTCTCCCCAAACCCCTCCAAATACCTGTAAAAATGACTCTAAACAAATTCTAAAGCAGCAGAACCCACAAAAAGACAGAGGGAAACAAATTTCTAGCCCAAGACAACCTGGATGGTTGATCAGAAAGGTATATCGTACCAGGCGGGAAGAGGAATGCAGTTCAGGTGGACGCTTATGCAAAACAGACCTCAGCAAACCTGGAGCAACCCTCAGAGGACTGAATCACGGGCAGCTGTGGTGGTTTTCTCAATCCACAAATGCCTAAGACAACTTACAAGGTCAGTAGGAAAAGTCTGTGACTACTGTGAGAAAGAAGCTTGGTCCCAGGCCCAGTCCCTGCACACAGCCCCAGAGTGGCGGCTGCTTCCAGTGCACAGACTGAGGGGGAATTGAGTGGCTCATCAGAGGGGTATTGCAGGGATCTCTTTACTGAAGCAGGATTCTCTTGCTTTGCCCATGCTTGTATCTTGGTCACAATTCTGGGTGATGGTCCTGTGGCAAGGAGGAGAGCTGGCATGGTGGAACTTATAGTGGTGGTGGAGAGGAAATCCTCCTCATAGTTCCAAGGCAGAAAAGAGTGCTTGTGGTCACTCATAGACCAGAGGATAGGCCAGGAAAGGAGTAAACAACTCGCCCTTGATCATACCACTTTGGAAGAACTGAAAATTTACAGGTCCCTAGAAGTATCTCTGAAAATAGCTGAACAAAACCCCTGAAGTTTGGGACAGTACATTCTCCACACTGGAAGCAGACACGTACTTAACAAAGAGTTTAGAACTCAAGTAATTGACTGGGATCATGAGCAAACTGCGCAAAAAGAGTCAGACCATAGAATCTTACTTTGTTGACAAAGAAGATCAAAACCTACAACCAGAAGAAGACAACAAAGTCAAAGCTCACGTATCCAAAGTCTCCAAGAAAAATATGAATTGGTCCCAGGCCATGGAAGAGCTCAGGAAGGATTTTGAGAAGGAAGTAAGAGAAGTAGAGGAAAAACTGGGAAGAGAAATAAGAGTGATGCAAGAAAATCATGAAAAACAAGTCAACAGCTTGCTAAAGGACACCCAAAAAAATACTGAAGAAAATAACACCTTAAAAAATAGCCTAACCCAAATGGTAAAAGAGGTCCAAAAAGTCAATGTGGAGAAAAATGCCTTAAAAGGCAAAATTGGCCAAATGGAAAAGGAAGTCTAATAGCTTACTGAAGAAAATACTTCCTTAAAAATTAGAATGGGCTTAGATTCTTAAAATCTAGACACTGCTCAGATTCTTATAATATAGCCAATAGCTTACTAATGTTCAGACTCCTTAATAGTCTGCCCAATATGGAGGATGTTCTGATAAACTTTGTCTTTGGCTAAAAGAAGGCTTTGGTCAAATTCTTTCAGGCAGGACCTGTGTGTTCTAATTTTGGGGTCCCAGCACCCCTGGACCTCTAAACCGCAACATTTTGGTGGTCCATACTGGAAAACTGCCTGGCCCCAAGTTCTTCTCTAGCCAAGACTGGAAGGTAAGCCTACCCCCCTCCCCATTTCTTGCTCTGCATTTGGGGTTGTTCTCCAAGCACCAAGGCTTGGAGGTGCTTTTCTGGCAGACAGTTATGAGGCTGTCTCACACTCATCCTGATGCTCTCAGGCTCTTGGTCCACTAGATTGGTTCAAGGCCATGGACCTGGGTACAACTTCCACAGCATAGAGGACAAGGACGGATACCCTATCTGGAAGTTTATGCCCAATTCTGTCAGTTCTCTTGGTGCTAGACAACTGGGGGAAACTGCAGTTGCTTTTTGGTTCCCTGAGGCTTACTTACTCCCTTCCCTCTACACCCCTGAATTCTCCTTCATGGAGGTTACAGGGGAAAGTTAGAACAGCTAAAAATATCTTGGCAGATTCTGGAGGTTTTGTGACTGATCATTAAGGAGTCTGGAACTCCTCCTTACAACCCTGGTCACTCCTTTCTCCTACTTCTTTCCCTTGAGTCAGGAGGGTATCTGTTAACTCCTCTCATAGGAGAACAGAGTTTCACCCTTTACATTTGATTTTACCCTCCCCCACCTGGGAAAGGAAGGTGGGGGAGGGCCAGCAGCTACAGCATGGGCCCCTTCCCCTGCCCCCACAGTCCCCCCCCCCCCCCGGCAACGGGGCCCTAGGGCAACCTTTACCTGGAAGCATCACCCAGATTCAGCACATCCTGCTCAAGGTAATGAAACTAGCCTCTGAACTTGGGTAAGCACACTCTTGTAAATTTGTAGTTTAAACTGTTAATGATGAGATGTTGATTCTCTGTGTAAAGTAATTTGGAAATGAATTTAACAAAATTGAAGTCACTTGATTGGTAAAGGGTTTATTTCAAGTTTCAAATTGGTGAACTTTTTGTATCAGTTATGTCAAGAAACTTTTCATAATTTGGTTACTGCTAAAATAATGTGGCTATTGTTGGTTATTGTTTTAATGTGTAAATTAGCCAAACAGGTTGTTTGGGTTATGGCTTGTTGAGAATATACAAGTGTATAGAAATCTCTAATGATTGGCTTTTTACACAAGGACAAATTTAAGTTTGAGATGTAAATCCTGGAAAAGTTTTTCTAAGCTGTGATATGTGAAACTTCCTGTTTGAGGTAAAAGCTCATAGGATTTTATTTTGAGTTGTTTGATGGACTATAATACATCAATAATCAATAATCCACCACCTGAGAGAAATGCCACAAGCTACTCAGAGAAAATGTGATATGGTGGGAAGTCAGCATTGGAAAAAGCTGAGAGGATAATTTTAGCCTCAGTCTAACATGGGATCCTCCTGGCTTAGTTTCCCCATTATATTCCTTTGAAAAGGAATGTTACTCACCTGGCTATTACTGAGTCTGGTTATGAGGTGGATTTGATACTGCATGGTTGGAAAACTGAATTATCTGAATCCAAACAGAGATAAGGATGTTTTATCCTGTCTTATCTGGGCCCTGCAGTCTTTTCTGTCAGGTTTGTGTCTTCCAGACTACAGGCCATACACCTACAGTTGGTAGCAAATAGCAGGTACCAGCCAATGTCCTTGTATCTTTCCCTGGATGCAGCCTGTGCTTTGTTCCAGTCAACCTCTTTGGGACCCTCTTGAGGCAGGGACAGCTCTACACCCCTTGCCACCAAGCAGCAGTTTCAGAAGCCAAGACCTTCACTCATTACCCCAAAAGAATTTGGGTCTCATTTGTTTGAGGGGTGAATGAGACGGCTGAGATCTGGACTCCAGAAAGGAAAAACCCTGGACTTTCCCACATGGCCAAATCTCTGGTTTTTACCTGAGGCTATAATCCCATCAACTGGCCTTTCATTGTAGCTACAACCAATCTCCCAATTCTGTTACCCTTAATCTAGCCTACCTCTCCATTGTCTTACCTCCTTATGTCCCCAGTCCATTTCTCACCCTTAATCCTAGCTAGGCTGCATTGTCCCTTGGCCATGTGGTCCAGGTCTGAGGAGTTCTGTTCACCCCAGTTTACTGGCCACTCCCATCCAGATCTTCCTTAGACCCTTCCTCCAGTCAGCCCAAACTACTTGGCCACTCCTATATCCCTCCCACAGTCTTTCTGTATATAAGGTCCATCTTATCTCCATTAAGATGCTTAGATTCTTAAAATCTAGCCACTGCTCAGATTCTTGTAATCTAGCCAATAGCTTACTAATGTTCAGACTCCTTAATAGTCTGTCCAATATGAAGGATGTTCTAATAAACCTTGTCTTTGGCTGAAAAAAAAAAGAATACAAGTCATTCCCCAATTGATAAATGGTCAAAGGATATGAACAGGAAGTTCTCAGATGAAGAAATTAAAGCCATCTATAGTCATACAAAAAAAATGCTCTGAATCACTATTGATTAGAGAAATGCAAATTAAAACAACTCTGAGATACCACATCACACTTATCAGATTGGCCAACATGACAAAACAAGTAAATGATAAATGCTGGAGAAGATGTGGGAAAATTGGAATACTAATGCACTGTTGGTGGAGTTGTGAAATGATCCAACCATTTTGGAAAGCAATTTGGAACTATGCCCAAAGGGCTATAAAAATGTGCATACCCTTTGAGCCAGTAATAGTACTTCTAGGGCTGTATCCCAAAGAGATCATACAAATGGGAAAAGGACCCACATGTACAAAAATATTTATAGCACCTCTTTTTGTGGTAGCAAAGAATTGGAAATGGAGGGAATGCTCATCAACTGGGGAATGACTGAACAAGTTGTGGTATATGAATGTAATGGAGTACTTGTGCTATAAGAAATTATGAGCAGGCGGAGTTCAGGAAAACCTGGAAAGACTTGAATGCACTAAAGTTGATTGAAGTGAGCCGAATCAGGAGAACATTGTGCACAGTAACAGCCACATTGTACGATGACTTTGATAGACTTAGCCCTTCTCAATAATGTGAGCATCTAAGACATTTCCAAAAGCCTCATGATGGAAAATTCCATCCACAAAGAAGAAAGAACTATGGACTTTGAATGCCAGTCAAAGCATACTATCTGCCATTTTTTTCTTCTGTTTTGTTTTGTTTTCTCTTTTTGGTGGTTCCTCCTATTGGTTCTAATTCTTCCTTACAACATGACTAATGTGAAAATATGTTTAATAGAAATGTATATATAAAGCCTATATCAGATTGCACACCATCTTGAGGAGGGGGGGTAAGGGAGAGAGAGAAAAATTTAAAACTCAAAAGTTTATGGAAATGATTGTTGATAAATCAAAATAAATCAATAAAAAAGTCAAAAAAAAAAGGAGAATTGGCTGAATGTAAAAGGAAGTCCAAAGGCTCAGTGAAGAAAATAATTCCTTAAAAATCTGAATGAAGTAAATGGAAGCTAATGGCTTTATAAGAAATGAAGAAACAATAAAAGAAAACCAAAAGAATTAAAAAATAGAAGATAATGTGAAATATCTCATTGGAAAAACAACCGACCTGGAAAATAGATCCAGGAGAGATAATTTAAAAATTATTGGACTATCTGGAAGTCATGATCAAAAAAGAGCCTAGACATCATCTTTCTACATCTATCAGGAAAACTGTCTTGATATTCTAGAACCAGAGGATAAAGTAGAAATTGAAAGAATCTACTGATTACTTCCTGAAACAGATCCCAAAATGAAAACTACTAGGAATATTAAAGCCAAATTCCAGAATTCCCAGGTCAAGGAGAAAATATTGCAAGCAGCCAGAAAGAAACAATTCGAGTATTGTGGAGTCACAGTCAGGATAACACAAGATTTAGTAGCTTCTATATTAAAGGATCAGAGGGCTTGGAATATATTCCAGAGAGCAATGGATCTAGGATTATAACCAAGAATCATCTACCCAGCAAACTGAGTATAATCTTTCAGGAAAAAAAATGGACATTCAATAAGATACAGGACTTCCAAGCATTGTTGATAAAAAGACCAGAGCCAAATAGAAAATTTGACTTTCAAATACAAGACTCAAAAGAAGCATAAAAAAGTTAACAGGAAAGGGAAATCATAAGAGACTTAATAAGGTTAAACTGCATACATTCCTACATGGGAAGATGATATGTGTAACCCATAAGACCTTTCTCATTATTAGGGTAGATAGAAGGAACATATACATACATACATACACACATACTGTTTGTATGCACGTATGTATGTGTATATACAGAGGTTACAGGTGTGAGTTGAATATGAAGGGATGATATCTAAGAAACTTAAAGGATGAGAGAGGAATAGGAATATACTGGAAGAAAAAGAAAAGAATTGGTAGAATGGGGTAAATTATCTCACATAAAAGAGGCAAGATAGAGTTTTTACAGTGGCAGGGAAAAGGGACGAGAGTGAGGGGAAATGAGTGAACATTACTCTCATTAGAATTGGCTCAGAGAGGGAATAACATGCACACTCAATTGGGTATAGAAATCTATCTTATCCTACAAGAAAGTAGGAAGAGAAGGGAATACAAGGAGAGGGGGTGATAGATAGAAGGGAGGGCAGATTAGGGGAGGGTGTAGTCCAATGCAAAACACTTTTGAGGAGGGACAGGGTGAAAGGAGAGAGAGAATAGAATAAATTGAGGGGGATAGGATGAAGGGAAATACAATTAGCAATAGTGACTGTGAAAAAATTTTGAGGTACCTTTCTCTGATAAAGGCCTCATTTCTTAAACATATAGAGAACTGTGTCAAATTTATAAAAATAAGAGATATTCCCCAGTTGATAAATGATCAATGCATACAATCAGTTTTCAGGTGAAGTAATAAAGCAATCTATAGCCATATGAAAAATACTCTAAATCACTATTGATTGGAGAAATGCAAATTAAAACAAATGAGGTACTACCTCGTACCTATTAGATTGGCTAATGGGAAAGAAAAGGTAAACGACAAATGTTGAAGGGGATGTGGGAAAAATGAGACATTAATGCACTGTTGGTGGACTTGTGAACTGATTCAACCATTTTATAGAGCAATTTGAAACTATGCCCAAAAAACTCATGCATACCCTTTGGGCTAGCAATACCACTACTAGGTCTGTATCCCAAAGGAGATTTTAAAAAAAAAAAAAAAAAGGAAAAGAACCTATATGCACAAAAATCTTTATAGCCACTCATTTCTAGGGGCAAAGAATTAGAAATTGAAGGGATACCCATCAATTGGAGAATGACTAAAAAAGTTATGGTATGTGATTATAATGGAATACTGTTGTATTATAAGAAAGGATGAGCAGGATGGTCTCAGAAAAACCTGGACTTGCATGGGCTGATGCAAAGTGTAATGTACTATATACAAAGTAATAGCATTATTGGAAGATGATCAGCTGCAAATGATTTAGCTATTCTCAACCATACAATGATCCAAAACACCTCCGAAGAATTTATGATGAAAAATGTTATCCATCCCCTGAGAAGGAACTGATAGTGTCTGAATACAGATTGAAGCATACCTTTTTTTTTTACTTTATTTTTCTTGAGGATTTTTGTTTGTTTTCTTTCACTGCATGACTATTATGGATATGTTTTGCATGACTACTGAAGTACAACCTGTGTCAAACCACTTGCCTTCTCAATGGGGGAGGCGGTGGAGAGGGAGGAAGGGATAGAATTTGAAACTCAAAGTTTTAAAAACAATGTTAAAAATTATTTTTCCATGTAACTGGGGATTTTTTTCTAAAAATAAATAAATATTAAACAATATGTAACATAATTTTGTATTTGGAGTGGACTTCAGTCGCCATCTGATTCTACCAACACCTAAAATAGAATCTTCACTGTCACACATTTGACAAACACTTCATTTTAGGCCTGATTGGAGGAAGCCTAAGTTCCTGCCTCTAAGAGACCTGGAATAATTCAGTCCCCCATGACACCTGATCCTCTTTAGCTTGTACTTTACAATTTACACAGATCAGAGCTGGGTGAAAGGTAGACTCCAAATGTGGACAAGCAGCCCTGAAAAGGGCTCACAAATCCTCACATTAGCAGTACTCATCCTCCATGAGCACTCCATTCAATCTGTGGATCCAGTAAGCTGCAGCAATCACACCTGGTTAAACCATCTCAGCCAATGGGGTGAACTAGGTTGAGGGTAATTGACAGGCCTCAAACCCTTCAGTGAGTTAAGGGAATGTTTACCCCAACAAGCATGTGAAGATTTCCTCAGTGGAATGGGACAATGATAACAATTTCTTCCAATGGCCATAAAGGTGACTAAAGCATGTGATATGGTATACTTAGAGCTTGGTCAGACATCGAAGACACCAAGGTCATCCATTGCATCTGGAGCTAGTAGCTGTCATCCTGACTTTTCTCTTGCCACTGGTCTTCCATGACTCTGGAAGAAAGATTGAGGCTGGTGACTTTGTGCAACTTTGCCTCACTTAAATTCAATTCATGGGCAAATCAAGACATCACCTTGTGATGTCACTGTTCCTCTTCAAAACAAAAAATGAACAACAACAATTTACACAGTGCTTTCTTCATAACAATCTTTTGAGGTAAGAGCATAGTCTAACATATGTAGGGACACTTGGAAAAGTGATTGCTCCCACCTTACATGTTTCCTGCCTTATCTGGGCTTCTACTAATTAACCAATGCCAAAACTTTGATATTACAAGCAATTTATTGGCCTAGGACTCTAGCAATAAGAGAGTCTAACACTATTGTACAAAATTATGCCATCAAGTGAATATCTCCAGTGGCCCTTGTCCACACTTTTGGTTCATTTCCTATCACTCCATTTCAGCATATCCTTCAGGCACCTAATGTCTACCTGACACCCCTTAAATGTGTAGGGTTTTTCACAGTGTCCCATTAGTGCTTGAGGACCTCATAAGCCTCCTGACTTTTCACCCTCTCCTGACTGCTATCAGAAGTTACTTGTTCTGTGTACTCTTCTAGCAGGATACTGCTCTCTGTGATGTTACAGAGAGTAATAGCAAAGATTATTTCATACCAAATTTTAAATTAGTGTTACTAGCCCATGTAAATAATGATTCATCCTAATTAAATTACATAAATATTAAAATGCTCTCAAGGAGTTTTCAGGCAGCATGAAATATCAATGAGGTACATATTTTTGATGAGGTGAGCCTTAAAATTCTCCTCAAATCACACATTATAGTATGGGCTACTCATTTTATCTCAGTATAAAAGTAGACTTGCTTACTCACCCTTCTCATAATCATCATCATCATCATAACAATAACAATACTATTTTTAAAGTTCTTTGAGGTCTTCAAAGTGCTTGGGAGTTAAGTGATATTATTATAACCATTTTATAGATAAAGATATTGAAGCAGAAGTGAAGTAACTTGCCTGAGGTCACACAGCTAGAAAGTATCTAAGGCTAGATTTCAATGCAGGTGTTCCTACTTCCAGATCTACTGGATAGAAAAGATCTGGAATTAGGTACTACTCTAGGTGGTATTCTTTCCTAATCGTACCACACGTTAGTAGAGTTTCATAAGTACTCCTTATAACTCCTCAAATGTGTAGCCAAATGACCCCTTGACCAAGGCCCAGGATCATTTCCATATCTTTTCAGAGCAGGAAGGCTTGCTTGGAGAACAGAATGGGGAGAAAAACTTAGATGATGATAGAGATACAGCATTACTGTCAGGACTTAGCCCTCTGTAACTGTTAGGATCAGAAAGCTTTGACAAATGCACAGCCGACTCTTTATGCCTGTGAGTCTTTGTCCCTCTATCCCGAACAGAGGCCCTAAAATCTTGGCAGAAAACAAATATCTGTCCTAGAATCAGTAGGCACGGTCTTGCCTATTTGCCCTCTTCATGTATACCAGTTTCCATGGATTTCTTGAATTCTGGCCTCTTGCTACTTATCTATCTTTCTCTATGACCTATCTTGGTCTCTGAGTCTTGGATTTGATTCTCTGTAGTTCCATAACCCTTTTTAAATGAACAAATCTCCTGACAGTGAAACCTTACTTGCTGAATATCTATTAGATTCTTCTTGTTTTCCTTCTTCTGATTTGACTCATTTAAATGTTGCCTAAGACCCAAAAGGAGTCCTGTCACCCCAAGGTATACATTATTCTCTTTTACAGAGTACTCTCCTAGGACAGTTCTCCCTACTACATAGCACCTCTTGTTAAACTAGGGGATGGTTTGAAAAACAAGTTTTCATCCCTCTTTTATCTCTTTCTGCAAGACCCCCAAATCCCCTCAGTCTGTCGCTTCTAAATCTGCATTGTCTCAAACAGCAGCTTGAATTAGTAGACTGAGTTTACTGGCCTCTGATGCTGGAGAGAGGCTTGCCTTTAAGGATATTGGAGGCGAGAATTCTCCCTGCAGGTGCACACATGTGGGTTTGGTAGTTAGTGTCTTAATAGCACAGCTGAGGAGTACGTGAAACAGTTTGAAAATAGGAATTATGCCTTCTTGACAAAAACTCGCTTGGTACCCAGGGCTGTGTTCTTGCTTATAATAGCTATACATGGATCTCCTAATAGGCTCCTTTGTACTTTGATTATAGCAGATTTCCAAGCCGATAAAGGATACAAAGACTTCTTTAAACAGACAAATGAGAATTACTCATTATTAGTTCCAAAAGCCACAGATAAAAATCACTTAGATATTGTGCTTAGTAAATGCTGATTCTCCTTTCTTTTCTGCGTGCAGCTTTGGGAAGCTCAAACATTTTTCTTATCTCATCTTCTGTCAGTCAAAAGAGAACTATGACCCTTCCAGCTATGCACCAAATTCTCTCACTAAGCAACTCTTTGCAACTATCATTTGTACCCAAGATTTCACCACCAGAACACTTCCTCAGTCTGATTTAGGTCACCAGACCCCATAAATATATTGACTGACTACAATGGTCTAGATGCTAGGGACAGAAGAATATTATTTTTTAAAGTATAATAAAGCTAATCTGCTGTCATAAAACTTACAAGCTTCTTGGAGAAACAGACAGACGCATGTGCAAAAGATAACCAAAAACATTAGTCCCAAAATGAATATTTGAGAGGGTAAGTACCTTAGGACAGTAGTGGACATCCACTGTTAGCTGAAATAGTCAGAAAGTCTTCTTAGAAAAGGTGGAATTTGATTCAGGCCTTAAAGAATTGTGACAATCTGCGTAATCGATGGAGGACTAAAAGAGAACATTCTAAGATTGAGGAATAAGTAAGAAATTAGTGAAAATTAGGTTGTGACAGAGAAGTGGGGCAAGACTATAGAGAACATTTCAAAAGAAAGTTATGGGACAGCTCTTGAACTTAGGAGAACATGATGTTTTGAGAATTTTACTGTGGCCTTGGTTGTATACCAGTCCCATCTCTAACTAATGTGCTGTCTTTGGTCAAGTTACTTCTCTTTCTTAGCTCCAATTTTCTCATATATATAATAAAGGAATTGAATTAGGGCAGAAATGTAAAACACATCAGAGTACAACACTCCTGAGTATGGTCTGAATTAAAACACAATTGGGAAATATTAAACAAAATAAAAACATAATAAAACATTGATAATATTACATTTTAAGACCAGGTCAATATGCAACCCACAAGGATATATATAAAACCCAACAGAGAGCTATTGCAGTGCAATGGAAAAAACATTGTATTGTAGTATCAGGGAACATGAGCAAGAATCTCAGCTCTACCACTTATTGTGTCTATGATTTTGGGCAATTAACTTTACCTCTTTGGGGCTCAGTTTCTTCATTTTTGAAAGAGAGAGAGAGAGAGAGAGAGAGAGAGAGAGGGAGGGAGCTTGGCTACTCTAAGGTCACTTTGGACTCCAAATCTAAGAGTCTATGAAATATCATGGGGTTTAAAGCCTGGGAGTTTTGGAGAATGGTAATACTAATGGCAGAATAAGCATTTCAGGAAAGGCACCTGACTTGGAGAAAAAATTAATGGTTCAGTTTTCAAATGCTCAGCTTAAGGTTAAGATTCAAGGAAAGTTATAGTAAAAAGGAACAGCTTTGAAAGAGGATCATAAATCTAGAGCCAGAAGGGACCTCATGTGATTCTCTCATTTAATAGAAGAGAGAACCCAAGACACTTAAATGACTTCCTCAAGGTAGAAGATGTGGTGAGCATCAGACTTAGGATTCAAACCCATCTAACTCTAGAGCCAGTGTTCTTTCCAATCTCAAAGCAGTCTAAATAGAATAAGTTCTATATATTTACTTCATGAGTAATAAAGAGAAGCTCTAGGAGAGTTTAGAGGAGGGAGAGAATTCTTAAGGTTGTGTATACAAAGATGACTTCCGAGAAGATGTAGCATTTGAGTTTAACCTTGAACAATATTCTTATATTGGAGTCTGTTGGGAAGATGGTATAACATTTTGGCTGGAAGGAACAGAAATGGTACAGAGACTTGAAAGATAAAGACACGGGATATGGTGACTAGATCAGTCTGGCTGGAACATAAGGAATACCAGATGTAAGCCTGGAAAGCTAGTCAGAGATGAAATTGTAGAGGGGCTTGAATTTCCTAGAGGTATGTTTTATATCATTTGTATTACTAGACTGTAGTACTATATTATACATTTCTTGAGGGCAGGGCCTATGCATTTCATATTTACACCCCCCAATTACTCACACTATCTTTTGCACAAGGAAAGATTTCATAAATGTTTGCTGAATTGAATATGCCACAGAAAAAGAATGAAACTGTAACTGATTTAAATATGTATTACATTCCACAATCCCTATTTTTAGTAAGGCCAATGAGAAAACTGAGATTCAGAGGTGAAATGACTTGCTCATCGTCACAGAAATGGCAAGTGCCAGAAGGCAGGATTTGAACACAGGTGTCTCCTGATTACAAGTCCAGCACTCCTTTCATTTTGTCACATTACTTCATTACTTTCATGTTAAACTCAATTTTTTTAATGCTCTCAAGGTCCAAACAAAGACAGGTAATTCCCATAATATTTTGTCTGTTGTTTTGGCTCAGTTGTTTCAGTGCTATCCAACTCTTTGTGACTGCATTTTGTTGTTACTTTTTTGTTTGTTTGTTTTTGTTTGTTTTGTTTTGTTTTTCCCCTTAGCCAAATTACTGGAGTGGTTTGCCATTTCCTTCCCCAGCTCATTTTACAGACAAGGAACTGAGGCAAATGGGGTTAAGTGACTTGCTCAGGGTCACACAGCTAGTAAGTGTCTAAGGCCAGATTTGAACTCAGGAAGATGAGTCTTTCTGACTCCAGGCATAGTACTCTATCCACTGCACCACCTAACTACCCCAACATTTTATCTCGTTTGTTTGTTTGTTTGTTTTGTGGGTTGTATTTTACCTCAAATCAATTCTGCCCATTCTCTAGCCAGCAGCCCTTCTATGTCTCACAGTTCACCACAACATTGGCATTTAGGAAAGCAGCGATGTGGAACTTAGTGAAAAATATTTTTGCTGTCACTGTAAATGAATATTTGCCAACCAGTGACTGCAGCAGCCTTTGGTTAGGAAGGGGGAGTAAATATTGGCTTTAGATTCTGAAACAGGAGGCTCTAATTATAAACCACACACCTTAAATCAGAAGATTAATTAATTATAAAGAACCAGGAAAAGTCAAACTACCCCATTAGCTTAAATGGCTTTTGTATGAACCTGTGATTTATTAGCAGTAAAAGACTATACTTAGACTTTTTCTCCTCATATTAAGTTAGAATGACTAATTACTAGCTTCAGACATATGATTTATGCTAGGTCCTATACTCTAGGGCGGTTTGCTCCTGGGCAAGTGATGCAAGCTGAGCATTTTTAGACTTATGATTGTTGTCAAGCTACAGGCTCAATATTCTTCTCTTGGAGGTCAGGAACCATACTGTTCTATTATTATAAATCACTTTGACTTTTAATGAGTCACTGGAAAAAATAGTTACTCTCTGACCAATGAGCTATTCTGAAAAGTGATGCTAGGGTCAGATATCTTTGGACAAATAATGAGACATTTTGGATTCGGGGGCCTAAGCATTCTTGTACAGAAAGACAGCAATGTAATGAGGCCTAATGTGGTTGGATTCATTATAAGTATCATTGAATGAGAACCAGATGGACTTTCAAGAGACCAGCTGATTTATTTCTCTACCTCCTGGCAGGAAAATGTACATGCCTGTTTCTGGACAAACTTCCTGTGATCTAGATCTAGTTTAATTTGGGAAGAACTTTCTCATTGTCCATGCCTCAGCTTTGAGTAGTTCTAGTTTATGGAATCAGGTCAGAGAGCTGTTATTAAATAAAATAAAGCAAGACTGAGAATGAAGGCTACAGCTTAGGCATAGAATGTTTAACCTAGAGAACTACCTTAAAGTTGGTAGTTGAGGTGGACCGAGAATTTGAAGCCAGAGAATGATTCAAAGTCCTACACATGAAGAATAAAGTAGCAATGGGATAAACCAAGGTAGAGAAGTAGGATATCTCCAGAAACCAAAGAGTAGATATGGAACTGTATAAGAAACCCAAGTAGTCAGAAAAATTAGTTCATAAGATTGTAAGCTCTTTGAGCTCAGGAACTGTCTTTTTATTTCATTTTTTATGCCCAATGCTTCACAGGGGCCTGGCACTCAAGCACAGCACAAATCAAGTTGGTTTATCACATTCTACAAGTTTTCTGTCTGAAAAATGACACAAAGTGACCTCAACTCTTAACTTTTGGCAGGCTCACAAACACATTTGCTTAAGTCACACTTAATTAATGAGTCCTTTTAAGATAAGCTTATATGTAGATTTAGGGCATATTTATATTTAGCTGTTTAACCTGACTTCACCATGCTAACCTAATCAGTTTGGCTTTTTCATCATAGGAATGCATTGTCATAGCTAAATTAGTAGGAAATGGATTAAAAAAAAAACAAATAAAATACATTACTCAGCTTTTCTTTGCTTCAATGCTTATGAAGTCCTTGCCTGAAAACCTCTATGAATAAAAGAACAAGTATCATTATCCCCATTTTATAAAAGGAAACTGAAGTTCACAGAGGTTGTGAATTGATCAAGATTATGTGCCTACTAAGTTCTGGAGCTGGAACATGAAGTTAGATTTTCTGATTTTTAGTCTAGCATTCTTCTTGTGATATCATGTTGCCTCTTCATTCAACCCCATTATGCCAAAATAATTCAGTTAGCCTTGACAAGGCCCTAGATTTTCCGCATAAAAGCATAATTTTATCTTGATTTTCTTGTCTTTTGGATTTTTCTCATATTTTCCCTATATCCAGAGTGATCTTCCAGATTTTCTCCATCAATACTTGTACATCAATTTTTTTTAAATTTGCCTTATTCAAGAAAATGTCTTTGACCATACTCCCTAGTGATTGATCAGTCCTTTGCCCTTTATTCCTTGACATTTACATGGAGATTAAAAGATGTTATCTTTAGGAAATTTATTTTTTCCCCTGGTATCTATTCACTTCTTCCCATTCATATAGTTACCACAATAATTTAAATCCTCACCATCTTCCACCTAGATTATTTCAATATGCTTCTGACTGGTCCCATCTCCAAACCATCTATAGCACAGCTTTCAAAATAGTTTCACTAATAGTACATTGCTCAAGAATCTTCAGTGGCTCCCTATTTTCCCTATGTTAAAATGCAAGTTCCTTTATTTGGCGCATAAAACTCTGAAAAACTGTGACTATTTTATACATTTCCAGACATATCACATTACTCTGATCATCTGTTTTGCAAAGCTATTATGTTCTATTCTCTGCCTCCAGCCCATTGTTGCAGCTCCCAATATGGGGAGATGTACTCCTAATTGGTAAGAACACATCATATTGAGTTAGCTTCAAAATCTACCACAAATAATTATGCATTCACTTATTCAATCACTTTTTCCTCCCCAACATACTCTGTTCCTTTCAACCAAACTGGCCTGCTAACTGTTGATCATGCATGACATGTGATCGCCTTCCTCCGTGCCCTTGCATGGACTATTCCAAATATCAGGAATGTATTACATCCTTAACTCCTCCTCTCTCTTAGAATTCCCAGATTCATTCAAGGATCAGCTCAGACAACATCTGTATTACAAGACCCTTCCTAAATGCCAGAGGTTTATGTTCTACTGAAAGTATCTGTTTATTTTATACATATATATATATATATATATTGTTTATTTGTAGATGCAGAAATTACATACCCACCTCACTTGCACACCTACCCCACCTAACTTTATTCCCAGGGACAGAATTTGTTTGTTTTTCTGTTTTCTTCTTTTCTTTTCTTTCTCTCCTTTTCCTTTCTCCACTTTTTTTCTTTCCTTCTTTCTTTCATTATTTTTTAATTGCCTTAGTATTTACTAGTACAGTTCCTTAAAATTAATAGGCAATCCATAAATGTTGGTTCAATCTAATAGAATTGCTTCCCCAATCAATAGTAAGATACTCAAGGACAGAGCTAATGTTGTCTACTTTTATATTGCCTTCTCTATCTATCATAGGATTAAGCACGTACTCCTTAAGCAAGAACTCATGGTTCATTAATTACCTCAAAATCCTAGGCCCCATCATTTCATTAATGTAGTTTGTCCTTTCACTGCCACAGGTCATGGATCCTATACATTTTAGGACTGAGTCAGTCAATAAACATATTTTATATGTCTAATATGTGCCAGACACTGTGTTAAGTGGTAGGAATACAAAAAAGGCAAAAGATATTTGCCCTGGAAGAGCTCACAAACTAATTGGAGAGTCCTTTAGAATTCCTGTGGTTGAAAAGTCATCACACTACAGCCAACCTGCTAAAAAATCTCTCTGAATTAGCTAAGCTGGTCCTCAGACAACAGAGATAATCTGTCTGTAGGCCTGTACTCAAAGGCTTCTTAGCTTGGCAGGAACTGCCAGAGCTTGTACTCTATTGACCTAGTTGTTGAGAGCCCAGGGTCACATTGATGCAACAATAAGGTTTCGGAGTAGGACTTTGTAGAAGAAAGTTTAATAAATGGCCTAGATTGTTCCATTATGTCTACCAATATCTAGGATTCAATGATATGTAACAATATTGGTCAATTATTGACAATATGAATGAGTAAATACATTTTTTTCAACTCATGTAGAAGAACAAAATCAAGACCCCAGTAGGCAATGACATTCAACAGAAACTGTATAATCTTTATACAGTTTGGTAGATTTTTCTAGTAGAGTCATTAATTTATGGGTAGTTTGTCTATGCAATGTTTTATTTCTTCTAGGTGAGGAGGGATTGAGAGCTCTCAATTCCTTTCTTTTCCGCTGCATTGAGTAATCAAAGATCTCATCTGAGTACAGACACACATTTATATATGCATGAAGGCTTGGTCTGAGAGACATGGAAACCTGGGTAGTGTGAAATATGCTCATTTATCATCTGTAATATTTTGTTTCAACTGCATGTCCCTGAGCCCAGAATTTGTAAAGAAGCATGTCTTTTAATTTGGGGGGGGGGTTAGGCAATGGAGTTAAGTGACTTACCCAGGGTCACACAGCTAGTAAGTGTTATGTGTCTGAGGTCGGATTTGAGCTCAGATCCTCCTGAATCCAGGGCCAGTGGTCTATCCACTATTCCACCTAGCTGTCCCTAGAAGCCTGTCTTTTAAAATGGCATCTGGATACATTTAGCTCATAGCCTCTAGAAGAGTATTTTATCAGCTATTTAAAACCAGAGTTAGAATCGCTTTTGACAAAATAAATGAAAGGGCTCCTAAAGGAAATCAATTCGGTTCTTCATATGCTAAATTATGTTATTAGAAACACAGAATAAAAGAATGTTAGATATTATCTATTCTAGTACACTCTTTTCAAAGATTTAAAAAAAAGGCATGGGCATTGGCAACCTGAGGTATAGAGATATCAAGTTGGGAGTATCACACAGCTTTCGATGGCAATTCTGAAGCTGTGACCCTTACTCTCAGAGAAGTGGTCCTTATATATACTTCACTTCTTCCCAGTTGTTATTCTGATTATCTTCAATATCTCATAAAGGTCAGCCATATATCTCTTTCCCTGTATTACTGAAGCAATTTTGTCCATAATATCTGAGAACTTAGGCATCTCGGTTGAATTCTCTAAGAGGCATTACATGAGAAGAAAAAACTGTTTAAAACCTTAGCTCCAATGATCCTAATACTGGGAAAGGACATCAAAGACAGACAGAAAGATCCAATATATGCCAAAAAATTCTTAGTAGTCCTTTTTTGTCATAACAAAAAACTAAGCAAAGTAGGTATTCATCAATTCCTGGGTTCAATATTGTTGTGTAGTAAGAAATTTTTAAAAAGTGAGTTCAGAAAAGTATAGAAAGACATGCATGAGTTGATGAAGAATAATATAGATGGGTCCAGAAGAACAATTTACATAGTAACTATAATAATACAAATGAAAATACTGTTAAAACTTAGCTCTACTCATAGTAAATGTTGCAGCCAATCTTGGCTCCAGAGAACAGATAAAGAGACACACCTACCTCCTTTCAGGAGAGAGGTAAAGGGCTATACAGACACTGCGTACAGTGGCATGGGTGTCATCGCATTGATAGTTTTTGCTTAAATGTTTTGTTTTTCTCTGACAAAAGGTAAAGATCAATGTAGGGTGAGAAGGCTTGTTTTCATAAATAATTGTTAATAATAAAATAAAAAGTTCTCAATATAATATTTTAAAAATATATTTAATAGCTAAAGTTCTACTGAAATGTGTTATGAAAGGATTGTGTGGAACTGGATACATATACATATTATATACATATGATTAGTTGAGGGACTCTATCTTTCTGGAATTGAAGGCAAGAAATAAATTATCTCTACACAGGCTCCTTCCAACTCTTGGATATTATGATGTTGAGTCTTGGTCCAAGGTTATAGATAGCAAAGTAATTGTGTATAAATATTATAACATTGAGTACATGGTGAGAAGACCAAGTAATATTTAACAATTACAGCTAAAGACCAGATCCATTGGATTACGAAAATGATACTGATAAAATCCTCTAATAACTATAAAATGTTTATTTTTCTTCTTTATCTTTTTAATTACTTAAATTCTCTGAATCTATTTTTCTTTTAGAACTCACTTCCCAGAGCCTATATCATACTTCAAGTAAGATAATCAACACTTGAGGTTGGAGGGGAAAAGAGTCAGCTAGTGACTACATTGAAATGTGTGTAACATTTCAAAAGTCTATAAACAATACGAATTCGTGATTGCCCAAAGTGAGCCTGGGATTATAACACCTGCAAATGTGTTCTAGAACAACGGTGAATCCCAAAGCAATGAATGAGTATTCTGTGCACAATTCCATTCTTGGCTGGGCTAAGTTTGGTTAGGAATAATTCATCATACACTTATACCTGCAGTTCTCATTTTTTTTTAATCTCATGACCCTTTTATTCTCTTAAAATTATTGAGTACTGCTTTATATTATCAAAAATTATTGAGGATCTCAAAAGTGCTTTATTGTATGAAGCATATCTATCAGTATTTACCATATTAGAAATTAAAATGTCAGTATATTTATTTTGACCTTGCAGACACTCTGATGGAATCTCAGGGACTCACAGGAGTACCTGGATCACTTTTTGAGAACTTCTACATTATGGTAACAAGAAGAGGGATTAGAACAGGGCAATTTTTCCAAATTATGTTGCAAAAGCAACCACGAAGAATGAATGGCTTCTTACAGTAGTTGGCATCTTGACCTGAGCTTTGAAGGAATGTAGGAATTTCAAGAGTCACAGATGAGGAGGGAATAGATCCTAGGCACAGGAAACAGAGTATACAAAGGTATGGAGGTGAGAGATAAAATGTCAAGTACATGGAATAGAAAACAGACCAGATAGGCTAAAATAGAGTTCATGAATAAAAGTAATGTGAAATAAGTAAAGAAGGGTATTACCTAATACATATATGTGTATATACATATGCATGTACATATATATACACATATATACATATGGACACACACATTTTACATATATACACACACAAATATACACAGATGTGGATATGTATGTGAAGCTTTCCAACAATTCATCTAATAAGGAATGGATCAATAATGGATAACAAGCCCTAGTAATGGTTAATTTAAGATTAAAAAAAACCTTCAGTCATTCCTGAGTTATAAACAATAAATGTTAATAAATCTAGCGTGATTCCTGATAGGCATATACAATTTGGATAGCAGTTGTTTACAGACAACAGCTGCATTTTCCCCACACACAAAGAAGGATATTTTAGGTAAAAGCAGTGACTTGATTGAACTCTCACTGAAACCTCTCCAAATACATGTAAAAAATGGCTCTAAACAAATTCTAAAGCAACAGAACCCACAAAAAGACAGAGTGAAACAAATTTCCAGCCCAAGACAACCTGTATGGTTGATTAGAAAGGTCTATCTTGCCAGACTGGGAGAGGAATGCAGTTCAGCATTGGCATACAGGCAAAACAGGCCTCAGTGAACCTGGAGCAGCCCTCAGAGGACTAAACCACAGTCAGCTGTGGTGGTTTTTAGACTTCTCAACCTACAAACACCAAAAAAACAACTTAGAAGGTCAGTAGGAAAAGTCTGTGACTGCTGTGAGAGAGAAGCTTGGTCCCAGCCCCAGTCCTAGCACAGCCCTGGGGTGGTGGTTGCTTCCTGAGCTTGGGCCAAAGACAGAAGGGAGAGGGAGTGGCTGATTAGAGGGTATTGCAGGGATCTCTTTGCTGGTGCTGAGGCAGGTTTCTCTTGCTTTGTCCATGCTTGGATCTGGGTCACAATTCTGGTTGGTGGTCCTAGGGTGAGGAGGACCGCTGGCATGGTGGAGCTTGTAGTAGTGGTGGAGAAGAAATCCTCCTCACAGTTCCAAGGCAGAAAAGAGTGCTTGTGATCACTTTTAGACCACAGCATAGGCCAGGAAAGGAGTAAACACCTCACCCTAGATCATACCACCTTAGAAGAACTGAAAACTTACAGGTCCCTAGAAGTATCTCTGAAAAAAGCTGCACAAAACCCCTGAAGCTTGAGACAGTACATTCTCCACACTGGAAGCAGACCTCTACCTTAACAAAGAGTTTATAACTCAAGTAATTGGCTGGAATCATGAGCAAAATATGCAAAAAAGTGAGACCAAAGAATCTTTCTTTGGTGACAAAAAAGATCAAAACCTCCAAACAGAAGAAGACAATAAAGTCAAAGCTCCTACATCCAAAGCCTCCAAGAAAAATATGAATTGGTCCCAGGCCATGGAAGAGCTCAAAAAGGATTTTGAGAAGCAAGTAAGAGAAGTAGAGGAAAAACTAGGAAGAGAAATGGGTGATACAAGAAAATCATGAAAAACAAGTCAACAGCTTGCTAAAGGAGATCCCAAAAAATACTGAAGAAAATAACACCTTAAAAAATAGCCTAACCCAAATGGCAAAAGAGGTCAAAAAAGCCAATGAGGAGAAGAATGCCTGAAAAAGCAGAACTCACCGAATGGCAGGGCAGCTAGGTGGTACAGTGGATAGCGCACTGGCCCTGGATTCAGGAAGACCTGAGTTCAAATTCGACCTCAGACACATAACATTTACTACCTGTGTGACCCTGGGCAAGTCACTTAACCCCATTACCTAGCTTAAAAAAATACTTTCTTAAAAATTAGAATGGAGCAGTTGGAAGCTAGTGACTTTATGAGAAATCAAGGCACTGTAAAACAAAACCAAAAGAATGAAAAAATAGAAAACTATGTGAAATATCTCATTGGAAAAACAACTGACCTGGAAAATAGATCCAGGAGAGAAAATTTTAAAATTATTGGACTATCTGAAAGCCATGATCAAAAAAAGAGTCTAGACATCATCTTTCAAGAGATTATGAAGGAAAACAGCCCTTATATTTTAGAACCAGAGGGCAAAATAATCCATCGATCACCTCCTGAAAGAGATCCCCAAAGGAAAACTCCTAGGAATATTGTAGCTAAATTTCAGAGTTCCCAGGTCAAGGAGAAAATATTACAAGCAGCCAGAAAGAAACAGTTCAAGTATTGTGGAAACACAATCAGGATAACACAAGATTTAGCAGCTTCTACATTAAGGGATCTGAGGGCTTGGAATATAATATTCTGGAGGTCAAAGGAGATAGGATTACAGCCAAGAATCACCTACCCAGCAAAACTGAGTATAATCCTTCTGGGGGAAAAATGGAAATTCAATGAAATGGAGGACTTTCAAGCATTCTTGATGAAATTCTCGATTTGACTTTCAAATACAAGACTCAAGAGAATCATGAAAAGGTAAACAGGAAAGAGAAATCATAAGGGACTTATTAAGGTTAAATTCTTTACATTCCTACATGGAAAGATGATATTTGTAACTCATGAGACTTTTGTCAGTATTAGGGTAGTTGGAGGGAAAAAAATTGTATGTATATATATCTAGATAGATAAATAGAGGGCACACGGTGAGTTGAAAATGAAGGAGTGAGATCTGGAGAATAAAATTAAGGGATGAGAGAGGATTATACTGGGGGATGGAGAAAATGAGAGGTAAAATGGGGTAAATTATCTCACATAAAACAGACAAGAAAAGGCTTTTACAGTGGAGGAAAAAACGGGAGGAAGGTGAAAGGGAATGAGTGAATCTTATTCTCATCAGATTTGGCTTAAGGAGGAAATAACATACACACTCAATTGGGTATGGAAATCTATCTTACCCTACAGGAAAATAGGAGGGAAGGAGACAAAAGAGCAGGGGATGATAAAGGGGAGGGCAAATTGGGGGTAATCAGAAGCAAACTCTTCTAAGGAGGGACAGGGTCAAAAGAGAGAATAGAATAAATGGTGGGTGGGATAAGATTAAGGGAAACATACTTAGCTTTTCACAACATGACTACTATGGAAGTGTTTTTCATGACTACACATGTATAACCTGTATCAAGTTGCTTTCCTTCTCAATGAGGGTGGGTGGGGAGGGAGGGAGAAAATTTGGAACCCAAAGTTTTAAAAACAAATGTTAAAAATTGTTTTCACATACAACTGAAAAATAAGATATACAAGTAGTGGGTTATAGAAATCTATCCTGCCCTACAGGAAAACTGAAGGGGAAGGGGATAAGAGAAGAGGGGCAGAGATAGAAGGGAGGACAGATTAGGGGAAGAGGTATTCAGAATGCACACCATCTTGGGGTGGGGGGAGGGATGAGATGGGGAGAAAATTTAGAACTGAAAATCTTGTGGACACGAATGTTGAAAACTAAAAATAAATAAATTAATAAAATCAGAAACATTAACAAATAAAGAGTTCAGTAACAACAATAACAAAAAAGAAGGATATTCTAGTATCAAAAGGTAGATCAATTAAAGCAGTTGAAAGACAGACAAAACATGTATGGCTATTAATATGTAGACAATGAGGAAGGGTGGGAGAAGCTGTCTCTGGAAGAAAAGCAAGGTAAGATCCCAGACTGTGGAAACTAATAAATTAAAGGCCTTTTAAAAGAGAAAAATTAAAGAATTTAATATTTTAAATAAGGGATTTTTATAGATTGATTTGCTGTGTCATGGAAGGAACTATTGCATTTAATCTTACTCAATCCTGTTTTAGCTTCTGTTTTTTTAGAGAAGGGAATTCAATATAGATAGAACACAGAGAGAAGATTAAGTGACAAGAGAAGAACAAAGAAAAAAATAAGGGAAAGGATTCCATTTTCAGCCAAGGGACTCATCAACTGGATATCAATGGCCATTTACTGATAGCTGTCCATTACTAGATTCCTAAGTACTGTACTTTGCACAATAGAAGACTATCTGGGCAAGACACCTATTTACTTATATTCTGCAATAAATTGGAAAAACACTAAGCTGCTCTACCTCAGAATCTCCACAGAATAAAGGAGGAAAGAATCCAGTGTTAAGGGACTTTTATCTCAAAACTGTGAAGTCACCACTGTAAGTAAAACATGTACATAGAAAGTTCTATTCATTCAAAAACATTTACACGTCTAATACATGATAATATACAGAGGATGAAAGTAGGGGAAAAGAAGGCTTTTAAAGGAAAATATTTGTTGATAAAGAGTGAATTAATATTAAAAATGAGACATATTTTTTAAAGTAACTGAGGCTTATAGGCTCATATAATTAAAGGAACCTTTGTGTTAAAATATTTTAAGGAAACTGAGACCCAAATATTAATCCAAATCACATTGTATTTAGTAGCAGAGCCTAGAATTGATGTCCACCTCTTCTGCTACAGGTGCCTGGAAAGATGCCATCTGCCTTTATAGACGAATTTCTATACCAAAGAAATTAAAAAACCACTAGGAAGCAGCCTAGATCCAAATTAACAAGCTTTTTTGTTGTTGTTGTTGTTGTTGTTTTTTTTTTTTCAGCTAGGCAATGGGGTTAAGTGACTTGCCCCGGGTCACACAGCCAGTAAGTGACAAGCATTGGAGGCTGGATTTGAACTCAGGTCCTCCTGATTTCAGGGCCTGTGCTCTATCCACTGTACCACCTAGCTACTCTGCATTATCCATATTAAACAACAGTAACATTAGGAACCTAAACATACATTCCTATTGAAAACTATTGATCAATTACGTTAATTGAAATCACAAAATCAAAGAAGACTTTGTGGTTGTTCAATTATTCAGTCATTTCTGACTTTTTGTGACACCATGGACCATAGCATGCCAGGCCCTTCAATCCTCCACTATCTCATGAAGTCTGGTCAACTTCATATTTGTTTTAACTTCATCATGATTCCAAGCTGGGTATCCTCCAATTCCTGGGTCCATGTATGTGTTGGCTTCTCCTATTAGATTGTGAGCTCCTTTAGGGTAGCACTTGATTTTTTTGTTTGCTTGTTTTTTTTCCTTTCTGTGTGCCATCAACTCCCCATCACATAGAAGAGTGCTTGGCACAGTGCTTAGACACTTAGAAATGTTTGTTGACTGACAGATATTATCTAGGTAAATCACTGGAACACTGAACTAGGGATTAAGAGATATAAGTTCCAGACTCTGCTTTTAAACACAGTGTAACTGAATTAATATTTGGGCTTCAGTTTCCTTAACTAAGATATCTTACAACACAAAAATCCCTTTGAATCTATGAGTCTATTGAACCTATCTGTGCCTCATTTTCCTTATCTGTAAAATTGAAACAATAGCAATGATAATAAAAATAATAATAATAATATCTCTCCTACCTAGGCAACTAAGTGGCATATTGGAGAGAGAACTGGACCTAAAGAAAGGAAAACCTGTATTTAAGCCTACATGCTTACTAGCTCTGTGACCCTGGGCAAGTCACTTAACTTCTATCTGCCTCAGATTGCTCATCTGTAAAATGATGATAATAGTAACACTTAGCATGCAGGTCCTCATGAGAATAAAGCAAGACAATATTTGTAAAGCAATCTGCAAAGTTTAAAGCACAATATAAATTGTAGGTATTTTATTCCCTACCACATGGAAATGTTATAAGTTTAGCTGCACTTTAGCCATGTGCTTGTGGGAGTCAGAAAGACTTGAGTTCTTGAACCTAATGGACAGTAAATGATCAAACCTCAAAGCTCAGAACTCCAGCCTTTGGTAAACTGATACATTACTGAAAATTAGTAAGGCATACAAGCAAGATGGTGAATAGAGTAGCCATCGTAAGAATGGGATAAAGCAACCAGAGGAAGTAGAAATGATAGTAAAAGAGAGTTGTGCTGAGCCATGTAGTACAGACTGAGGTCTAAGTCTTAAGGCCAGTCAAGGAGATGAGTCTAGTGTTAGGCTGGAGAGAGAATAGCCATACGCTCCTCTCTCACCACAGAGGAAGCTGAATGTCCCTGTGGGTTATTAGCTCACTTTAATCTCCTGTCTTCCTTCTGGGCTAGAGAAGCCTTAGCCTTTGTCTTAAATGAACAGTTTGGTTTCAGAGCTTTTAACAATACATAAAAAAGCAGGCAACATAAACCCAAATTACTGTATTTTATTTACTGCTTAAGTAAATACATGAAAGAAAAATGGGGGAGAGGGTTATATATTCTCTTTTCTGGAGAGGAGTGACATATTACCCAACTGAGTTAGGCTAGGGGCTTAGAGTCATTTGGAAAAAGTGAAGGGCACTGATATTGAACCGTTCAAGCTTGGTAAAGAATCCAATTTGGCAGATCTATAGAAATAAATCATGAGCTGGAAAGAATACTAAGCTGCAACAGGATCAAAGTAGGTCTCCCACACATACCCCCTTCTTTACTTTCTTTTTTCCTTGTGTCATATTTTGCAAAGAAAGTCATCCTCACCTACTCACAGGAAGGAATGGGTTCCAAGTTAATTGAAAAGGGAAAGCCATTCTCTTACAGGATGAGCTGCTACTAAAGCCATGTCCACACTAAAGGAGGGAGAATAAGGTATTTATGCATGCTCAAACAATTCCTTTTACTCAAAAGATGATTCAAAGATCATAATGCCTTGCTTGATTCTGACAAGAGGAAACCAGGAAGACCAGAGTTCAAATCTCACCTCAGTCACCAGCTAGCTATGTGACCCTGGGCAAGTCACAACATCTGTCTGCTTAAATGTCCTCAATTGCAAGGTAAGAACACTAATAGCACCTCCTAGAGTTGTTCTAAGAATAAAATGAGATAATATTTTAAAAGTATTTTAACCTTAAAGCACTATATAATTTCTAGCTATTGTTAGTTATGATTGTTATATATACATTTTCACATAAATGCACCAGCGCTGGAAATAGGCAGTTTTTGAGTAACAAATGATTCCAGGAAGGAGAAAAAATATTGATTCATTCTCTTTTTCTGTCTATATAAGCTCTGAGGGTGGCCTGATCTAAATAAATGAAAACACACACATGCATACACAGGCACATACAAAGAGAAAAAGAGAGAGAGAGAGAGAACTTAGCACATTGTGAATATGTCTAGGATAGGTGATATGATTTAAATCAATCTGGTAAGTCAATAATCATTTATTAAAATCCTACTAGGCAAAAGTGAAATGGCCTTATAGATAGAGATCTTGCCTCAGAGACAGAAAGCCCTGGTTCAAGTTCTGCTTTGACAAGACCTAACGTATTGGATGTGGGACCCTAGGCAAGTCACTTAAATTTGCAGTGCTCTAAGCAACTCTCAAATACAATAAAATGCAGAGATACTGCCCAGCTGAATTGTCAGAAGGAATTTCCTCCCTAAGAGTTCACTATCACAGCTCCATTCCCAATGGCTACAGTCTGTAAGACAGCTTATTAAATACCAGTAATGCAAAAACAAAAATTCTCTGACTTTAAGGAACTTTCTGCAGATAACATTTTAAGAAAGGCATAATATTAACGATGGTGACCCTTCCTGTGTCAGTTCTACAATTTCAATGATTTTAAAAAAATCATACATAATTCTATTAATCATATCAGGAAGTATATCATGTCTTATTTTTTTTCATAGACTATATAAAAACTATAGATTGATAATAGAACAGTCCAGATTTTATCAACTTATTTTCAAGGCTAATGGAGAATTCATATTCCCAAATACAAAGAAGCCACCTTGACATGGTCCTGAGATCCCTAACACAATTGTGTAGTTTCTGGATTCAGATTGCTTGAGCAAATGAGTTCATTGTCAACAGTTGATTGCTTTTTAAAGCAGTGGATAATCAGTTGGGTAAATTACCATTTATTGTTGTTAGTTCTTATGTACAAGGGGACCACAAGCCCAACAGCAACTAGCCCAGGGAATTATGCTTCCTGCTTAACTGCTTTGACAATGAGACTCTCTGATGCCGTGTTACAGGCTGGAGCTGTGGACCTTGAAGAAAGCAAATGAATATCGACTTGTGGTGATGGAGATGACAAGTCTCAAGAGAATCCCTGATGTTAACAGAAGAAAGAAACTGAGAAGTAATGACACCCCAAGCATGTTGTGAATAAAAAGGAGACTCAAAGCTGTCAAGAGAGAATAGGAACTGTTGTTAAATGAGCGATGCACTCTGTCAGGCCAAAAGGAAGGAAATAAACCGAGAGAGAGAGACAGAGACAGAGACAGAGACAGAGACAGAGACAGAGACAGACAGAAACTCTTAGAGGTTAGGAATATGTGCTTCCCTCCAGACACATGGCCTGTACTTGCAGCGAAATCTCTCCTAGCAAGCAAAGACTCAAGAAGGACAAACAAAATTAAGCCACAGGCAACATTCTTATCAGAATCATGTTCTTTTCAGAATATTCAGACAACAAATGGCTGCATCCTCTGATGAATTAAGTTAGAATGGCTCCTTTTTTTCTCAAAAACCAAACTAGGAGAGACAGTAAATGTTTCCATGTTGCCCTGAATGACTTTCTTCTTGGCATTTCAGAAGCAACTGTTAGTTTCTGAATGAAATTGATTTTGCAAGTCACTGAAGAAGAAGACAGCCTGTAATGGTATTTGTAAACTCTGCTGTCAGTATTGTGGATAATGGATGACAGAGATGAGCCAGCCAAATTGTCCAGGAGCTCAGTCTGATTGGGAGAAGTATCAAAAGGATTGACTGTGAATCAGAACTTTCTATTAGCTCCATTTAATGGGCCAAGAATCTTATCAGTGTATACATGCCTGTAGGTTCAACTATTTTCTTGTTGGTCAGCAACACAGAATAATATTTGGGATTGAAAATGATTAGTAGAATACATCTTTAACCAAAGTTCAACCAATGGGAAATGTTTGTCTATAGTCTTTCTGGACTCCTACTGTCTCAACTACTACCAGCATTACTATCACATCCTAAACAAAAATAAGTCAGTTCTCATTTTTGAGGTACTGGCAAACCCTCACAGACTTTACACCTGAAGAATCATCTTAAGTTTTGCCACTCCTAAGAGGCTGTCTCTGACTAACAGCTAATAGAGATAACTAGATTGTGCAGTGGATAAGAGTGATGGGCCTGGAGTCAGGAAGTTTAAGTTCAAATCCAGCCTCAGATGCCAGCTGAATAACCCTGGACAAGTTACTTAGCTGCTATCTGCCTCAGTTTCCTCAACTGTAAGAGGGAGATAATAATAGCACCTCCCCCCAAAAGTTATTGTGAGTATCAAATGAGATATTTGTAAAGTGCTTAGTTGTTTCATTCCTTCTGGAGACCATAATGATCACTGTTTTCTCTAAACTATAGCTAAACATAAAGAAAAAAAATAGTACTTATTTTTTCATTGTTTCATTTATGAAGTTCCTTGGAGGCAGGCATTTGGCCATGATGTTTTTTACAATGCTTCATAGTACCTAGCATAATGCTGATGATAAAAGCATAATATGCTTCCTCCTGTCTCTGTACCTTTCACCTAGCCATCTCTCATGCCTGAGTAGGGAATAAGTAGAGAAGTGAGCCTCACACAAGTGGTTAAAATGCACAAATAGAAAGGAAGTAGTCCTTTTATGTGGCTTGAAGAGAGGTGTAATAGGTATCTCTAGCCTCTTCCCCCACCTACAACTCTTCTCCAGGAGAAGTTTTCATTCCTGCCTGGAGGGGGAACAAAAGGTTGGGGCTGGAGGTCCCACTCTATTCTCTTTAAAGAGAGGGGATACCAGGCTAGAAATATAATCTATCTGATCTCTTAAATGTTGTTCATCAAGGGATATGATTAGATTCCATCTAAATTCTAATTACTTGTAATTTCTAAAAGACCCAAAATTCTATATCTAAGACTTGACCCCTTTCCCACCAAAAACCTCTTCCACAATGAGTACACATAGAGAATAGCAAAGAAATTGGGTAATCTAAATCATAGCAAAACAGAAATGAGTGAAGGTATAAACAGAACATATACCAGACAACACAGAATGAAGGAGGTCTCCCATTTGAAGTAAGGTGAGTCATCTCAATCAATAGAGAGGTTCCTGAATCTCACCCAACGGGGAAATTCCCAAAAGTCTCTAAAGTAGCAAGCTGGATATATGGACATGATGGAGAATTCCAGCTCTTTTCACATCTTCCCAGAGTATTTTCCTTCAGGAACCTGAAGTAAGGTTGACCTCTTCCATCTTACCTCTCAAAGCTAGAAGCTGTCTTGACCTTGAAGACTAGAAGCTTGAGGATTCCCAAAGGAGGACACCTGCTTAAAGAGTCCTGAAGAATACTGGCCCTGAAGAGTCACAAATGGGGATTCAAAGGGAATTTTGGCTTGGAGAGTCTCAAAACGGAATCACTGAAAACTGAAATCTTCTATCTCTTGCCAATTCTCTACTACCCCTCATAGACAGCAGGCCTTCATCTCCACCAATAAGGAGAGAGTCCCATACCAATGGACTTTGAAAGAGGAGTTATACTTGGAATGCACTCCCCTTTTACCTTCACTTCACACAGTCCTTCTCTTCCTTTAACATGCAGCACAGGTGCCATTATCTACAGAGGACCTTTCCTGACCTCTCACTTGTTATGTCTATCCCTACCAAACTTTGTTGTTATTGTTCAGTTGTTTCAGTCACATCTGACTCTTCATGACCCAATTTAGGGTTTTCTTGGCAAAGATGCTGGAGTGGTTTGCCATTTCCTTCTTCAGTTCATTTTACAGATGAGGAAACTGAAGTAAACAAGGTTAAGTGACTTGCCCAGGGTCACATAGCTACTAAGTGTCTGTGGTTCAATTTGAACTCAGGTCTTCCTGACTCCAAGTCTGATGCTGTATCCACTTCATCACCTGGCTTCACTCCTAGCAAAATATCTTGTATTTACTTTATTTGCTCATGAGTGTGTTTGTGTGTGTCTGCATTCTCTCTATATATCTGTATCTATTATTATATGTATAACATAATATAATATAATATAACATTATATTATATATTATATTAGTAGGAATAATTTCATTGTCCTTGTGCCCATAGCACCTGCTATGTAGTAGGCACTTATTTTTTTTATTAATAGTTTGACCTATCACTTTTCTTATATAGATGCTGAGTCAGTCAACAGTAATGTGTTAAGTACCAGCCATAAAAAGTAATTTGGAGAGGGCCTCCCCAGTACCAGATTTCTGACAGTAGTTGGACCACAGGATGGTGGAGGATCCCAAGATGAAATGTAGCCCATATGGGTAAGAAACACATTCTCTTCCTCACCCTGAGCATATCCTGCTATCTGTGGGCATGCTAGAGCAAAGATCAAGTCTCCTCTACCTTTAGAGATCTCTCTGGGTGTCATTTTTCTTATAGTTATCTGGGATGCAGTGGAGAGCTAAGAAGAAAGAAATACAAGTCCTCAAAAGTATCACTGGTTTAGTGATGGAAAGGACTTCAGAGGTAATCTAATTCAGCCTTCTTTTTTTACAGATTAGGAAACCAGGTCCAGAGAGACTAAGTGATTTGCCTAAGGTCACTCAAATCCTCTAACTTCAAATAAAATGTTCTTTCTGTTGAACTTACTCCTTTTCTGGCATTGATGCTATCATCATTAGCTAAAATAGATATTGCAAAGTTCTAGGATAAAAAATTTAGTTAGAAAGAAGAGCTTATATGATCTCAGTTTATGTGAAGAGAGCCTTGTCATCCAGGAATAACCATCACTGACTCAGAGAATTAAGTATCTTGCTTAGGTTCACACAGGCAGAACATGCATTTTACTCATAGGAGAAGATCTCAGTCTCTTTATTTTCATTCTACACACAATTTTAACAAGTTTTATCATTTCTTATTCAGAGCAGATGAGAATCAGAAGTACAGAATTGCTGATGAAAGAATCAGAACAAATGCTGATAACCTTGATAATAAGAGAGGAGACATGCATTCTACAAGAGACAGTCAAAAGAGCTCAAATGCACAACAGGCTGGTATTTCTTTCTTTAGGGATCAGAGCTACAATAGAACATGAGGCCTGTATTGCAGTGCTTCAAAATCAGACATTCACAGCCTTGAGTCAAAAAGTAAGAAAGACATTCATGGAATTTGAAATCAGAAGACGTAGGTTGGAATACTATTGTGTAAGTGTTCATGGTCATTTCCTGGGTCTCAGTTTCCTCATCCATTAAAAGGGGTAGACTAGATTAGTGGTGTCAAACTCAAATAGAAACGTATCCCTAAGGGCCACTGCTGACTTAAAAAAATCACAAATTAGGGGAGCAGCCAACAATATACATTTTCATAGATTATTAACCTCTGAAAGGCCAGAAAATATTGCCCCAGGAAAAACCCTGGAACAGCTGAACCAGAAGAAAGACAGGGTGCAGCGATCCTGTAGCCCAGGTAGCTTGAGGGATTAATGCGGAAGGACCCTCTTGCCCTGGGGGAAGGGGAGCAGTACAGAACGAGAGGCATCCCAGCAAGTTGGCAGAAAGTCCCACCTCAGCATACCAGGAGGAGATGCAGAAACCCAGGTGGTGGAGCAGGCAAACAGCAACACCTGAACCCCTGAGTGCCTCAGTGAGGTCTAGGGAACCGGAGGAAACCAGCATGGAAAACCACAAGGTATGGTTCTACAGCACTGAGTCTCCCAGTGCCTCAGCAAAAATAAGGAAACAGCACTACAAAAGCCCCAGGCAGATAAACACCCTGCAACATCCATCTGAAAGGAACTGAAGAAAGCTAAAGGAAAGGAAAAGCAGGCAACCTAGAGTTGCTCTAGAGTTCCAGCCTTGCTGATTCCAGCCCAACACCAGCTAAGCTGCCAGAACCCTACAGCCTGAAACTGCCAACATTGGAGGCCCCAGTACAAAAAGCCAGTGACCAGGCCCTAGACTCCCAATACAAAAAGCTTGGGTCAGTGCCCTCTGCTCCCTAGCAGGAGAGCTCAATCTCTTTAAAGGCCAGGAAATAAGCAAACACCATGAAGAAAAAGAAACATACCATAGATTCTTATTATGGGAACAGTGAAGATCAAGGCAGAAATTATGAAGAGGACAACATTGTCAACAAACCTACATCTGGAACCTCAAAAGGGAATATGAACTGGTCTGAAGCCCAAAAAGCCTCCTTAGAAGAGCTCAAGAAGGATTTTAAAAGTCAAATGAGAGAGGTAGAAGAAAAAATGGGATAAGAGATAAGAGGTATGCCAAGAGAGAGTCACTAACTTGGAAAAGGAAGGACAAAAATTAACTGTAGAACAAGTCCTTAAAAAATAAAATTGGCCAACTGGAAAAAAAGTACACTGAAGAAAACAAGTCCCTAAAAAATACAATTGGCCAAATGTGGGAGGAGGTACAAAAACTAATAGAAGAAAACAATTTGTTAAAAATTAGAATCAGACACATAGATGCTAATGACTCTATGAGAGAACAAGAATCGTCAAACAGAAACAAAAGAATGAAAAAATAGATGAAAATGTAAAATACCTCATTGGTAAAACAACTGACCTGAAAAATCAATCCAGGAGAGACAATTTAAAAATTATCGATCTATCTGATAATCATGATGAAAAAAAGAGCCTGGACTGTATCTTTCAGGAAATCATCAGAGAAAACTGCCCTGAGGTCCTAGAACCAGAGGGCAAAATAGCCATAGAAAGAATCCACCGATCATCTCCTGAAAGAAATCCCAAATTAAAAACGCCAAGAAATATAGTAGCCGAATTCCAAAATTACCAGGGCAAAGAGAAAACACTGCAAGCAACCAGAAAGAAACAATTTAAATATCATGGAATGACAGTCAGGATTACACAAGACCTTACAGCTTCTACATTAAAAGATTGTAGGGTATGGAATATGATATTCTATAAGGCAAAGGAGCTTGGATTACAACCAAGAATCAACTACCCAGCAAAAATGAGCATGATCTTTCAGGGGAGGAGATGGATATTCAATGAAAAAGAGGACTTCCAAACCTTCCTGATAAAAAAGACCAGAGCTCAACAGAAAATTTGATCTTCAAATACAAGACTCAAGAGAGACATAAAAAGGTAAATGAGACAGAAAGAAACAATGTTATTAATAAGGCAAACTGTTTACATCACTACAAGGGAAAATGACACTTGTAACTCTTGAAAACTGTATTGTTATTATACCATGTTAAAGGGGTATGCATAAAGGGGGTGGGTATAAGTTGACTTTGATGTAATGATAAAAAAAATCTAATCAAGTGGGTTAAATGGATCCAAGTAAATGGATTAATCTGATCTAACTAAGAAAATGTACTGAGAGAAAAGGAAAGGAGGAGGCAGACAAGGGTAAATTACATTACAGGAAAAGGCACAAAAACCTATTAGAGCAGAGGGAAAGAAGGGAGGGGGGATGAGCATTGTTTGAACATTACTCTCACCAGATTTAGTTCAAAGAGGGAATAACATAATTAGTTAGGTATAGAAATCTAACTTGCCCTACAGGCGTGGGAGGATAAAGGGGAAAGAAAAGGGAGGGGGAATAGAAAGAGGGAAGAAGTAGTAAGGGTAAAAGGGAAGAAAAGGAAGGGTGCTAATAGAAGAGAGGCAGGACTGAGGGAGGCTGCAGTCAAAAGCAAAACACTAGTGAGGAGGGAAAAGGAGAAAGGAGAAAGAAAAGCATAAACAGAGAGGAAAAAGGAAGGAGACAAAGACACAGATAGTAATCATAACTGTGAATGTGAATGGAATGAACTCTCCCATAAATCAGAAGCAGATAGCAGAATGGATTAAAAACCATAATCCTACAATATGTTGTTTATAGGAAACACATCTGAAAAAGAGTGACACACACAGGGTAAAGGTAAAAGGCTGGAGCAGACTATGTTATGCTTCAGCCGAAGTGAAAAAAAGCAGGGGTAGCAATCCTGATCTCAGACAAAGCAAAAGTAAAAATAGATCTTATCAAAAGAGATAAGGAAGGAAACTACATCCTGCTAAAAGGCAGCATAGACAATGAACTAATATCATTACTAAACATATATGCACCAAATGGTATAGCATCCAAATTCTTAGAGGAGAAGTTCAGTTTAAAATCTCATTATTAAATGGCAATTAAAGGGGCATGAGAGTTAGTTATGTATCATTAGTCAACAATGTGGGATAAATGACATTTTATTGAATTTGATCATTGATTCACAGAAGGCATACTTCATGGAAAGGAGAATTACACTATTATAGCTGAGCCCATCACAAGTCTCTATCTCTTCTTTATCAATTTGAAAGCTTAAACTAGAATGTCAGACAATGCAAACAAGTCTTGAATACCAAGGACTAGATGTTGAGGACAGTGGTTGAGAAAGCTGAGGGTTCTTATTAAGTAGAATTAAACAAGTTCTCGGATTTTTTTTTTTTTTTGGTACAGGGAAACTCCTATCAGGGCAGATGGGCAACTGCTCTTCAATTTATAGCCTTAGAGGTTTGTCTTGAACACTGAAAGATTATGTGACTTTCCTAAGGTTACACAGCCAGCTCACGTCTAAGATGTAATTTTTCCAAGTTTTCCTGACTCATTATTCTGGCTTATTGTCTAATAACATATGCCTCTAATTGTTACTGTTAGTACTATTACTGCTACTGCTACTACTACTATTACTAATTGGATCATAGCATCATAGATTAAGAGATAGAAGTGTTATGAATAAAATTCCAAGAGACAGAGTTTCTAGATATTAATAATCAACTTATTAACTAAGCTAACCAATATTCAATAAATTGATGGTCAGTGGTTTCTCTTAGTAACCAAAGTTGCCAAGGGAGACTCTGAAACAACTTAAATCATGTGTATTCCTTCTGATAGGGAACTCCCCTGACAAGTGAAATTCAACCCTGATTGGTGGATATTTGATGAGGAGGTGGGCTAAGAACCCTCAGCCCCCTCCCAATCATTTCAGCATAGAGGGGGAGAGTCAGCTGAGAATGTGCCCTGGTCATGCAGTATGAACTCCCTTCAGCAATCTGAGCACTCCAATCAGATTCCCTCTGGTTTGGTTTCTCCTTCATGAGCTGGGTCACCTTAAATTCTATGGACAGAAGCTCATTCCCCTGAAGAAAGCTCTCACTGAAACTGGATACAGTTAATTGCATAGACAGAAATCAGGTTGCCAGTTGGGTGGGGCCCAGCCCACATGCCTTGAACAGATGCCTTGAGAAGAGCTGGAATGCTTATGGCATTCTTTGACTGTGGAGGGGCTTCTCTTTAAGTTAGCCTTTTGACATAGAAGGGAATATTGCAAATTATTTTTAATAATCAAATGGTGCAGTATTAAAATTAATTTCTCTCAGAAGGGACCTTAGGGATCAGCTCATCCAACCTGTAATTTTACAGATGAGTAAATGAGACTCAAGAAAGAAAGTTATAATTTTATTAGCATCAGTTAGGAATGTGAATTCACTGGGCTTTGGTATCTGTAGCCATACTTTTTCCTGCTGAGTGGGTGGGGGAAGATCAGGGTTATAATACCCATTTTGCATAAAGAAACTGAGGGAAATAAGAGTAAGTGCCAGACAAAAACTTTATGTTGACACACTACTAGAATGGGTGTTAATCCAAATCTTATTTTTCTGTTTGTTTGTTTCTTTTTTTCCAAGAGACAACAGTCCTATAGAAATTCAAGTGATACCAAATCTGACTTTACATTTGGCTTCCTGCCTGCTTAAAACCAGGCCTGCCACAGGGTTCTATGGAAATAGGATTCATGCATGGATGACTCCTTTTCACCCTGTTCTAGTCTCTCATCTCAAACTGCCATTACACTCCACTTGTCATTATCTGAGTCAGGCATCAATGGCTGCAAGCACCATCTCCCAAATGAAAACTTTCTTTACGCTTAGCTTCCAAAATGAAAGCTCTCCATAATCTGTGCATGCAGACTTGCTCATTGCTTGGCAATAGCATGGCTATACCAAAAATGTCTCCCAAATAAAGGCCAGAAAAGCAACAGCTTAAATGCTGGCAGCTCAGACAACAGTTCCCAAATTCTCCTACTGAAAAACAACCTTGATACAGGAGGAAACTAGTTCTCAGATAGCACATGATGATATTAGGAGTCAGGGCTCAAAGAGTTAGGCATCTTTTTTTCAGGCTTGTATTATGATAGCTAAAATTTGATTTTTTTTATAGGTCTCAGGTAAGGTATAGAAGAACTAGTATGAATCCTCCAAGATTCAAAGAAATATTTTGAGAAGCACTGCTGATCATTGCAATAGCTAGCACTGTTACAGCATTTTAAGATTCTGAATTTGTTTTACATACATTACTTCAGTGAATCCTCACAACAACCCTTTGAGGCAGGAGCTAATACTATCCTCATTTTAAAGATGAGGACAGTAAGGCTGAGAAAGTTTAAGTGACTTCCATGGGGTCAACCAACTTGTAAATGTCTGAGACAGGATTTGAACTCAGGTCACTCTGACTCATTCCCTTTCTCACCAGATTTTGTCTGACTTGGAGAGATCTTGCAGTTTTTTTTCTATTTTTTTTCTTTTTTTCTCCCTAGTATCGCTTTATTCTCACACCAATAATAGTTACTTAAGAATGGACTAAGATAGCTGAAAAAGGTTGAATACATCAGATGAAGGTGTCTATGCCACTGACAAAGTTGCCTTCACAAATCAAGTGCCAATTTTATAAGTGCCAATGTCACTGAAGAGGTAGTGTTCTTTTTCCTCCATTTTTCCTGATTCTTAAGTTGTGCCTTATGGTATCTAGCATGTCTTTCATAATAATTATTGATGACTAAACTGGTTAAACCAAATGGCAGAACCCAGACTGAGAGCCCCCATCATGTCCTTTAATAAGGGCTTCTATCTGTGCACATGATTAATAGATTTGTTTTCCCATTTCAGCTGAGATGGCAGCTTACATTTAATTTACTTTTTTCCTCCCGTTTCCTTCACTTCTTAAAATCTGAATAAGTCATACATGCAGCTTTTTCAAGGCACTGCCAAAGAGTAATTATTAATACCATCATTCTTATGGAAACCCTGTCTCAGTAGGTTACAATAATACTTAAAGCCTAGATTGTATAGGATGCAACCTCTTTGGAAAGGTGGGAGTTCACAAGAAATCTGTCCAGTAGGAGGTTTGATTGGATGGATTGCCCTTTGGCTGAAAATGCTGGGTATTATGCTCTGAATTTTGCAATGGCATGCCATATCTCAAGTGGTAAAGTAGTAAAGATAAATGTGACTGGAAATGACACCTAGTGTAGCTTCAGTTGAATAGGAAGTAATGCCGCTTTGTGCTGGGCAGAATACAGCTAGTGTTTATATAGCACTATAAATTTTGTGAGGAATTGTACCAATGGTATTTTATTTGATCCTCACAAATCCCATCTCTGTCATTTAAAAACTGTGATTTTTTTTTCAAATCACATAATGGAGGGAACATGCATTTATATAGCACCTACTGCGTGCCAAAGATTGTAACAAGCACTTTATAAATATCTTATTTGATCCTCAAAACCACCCTGTTAGGTTGGTGCTATTATTATCTTCCTTTTACACATGAGTAAACTAAGGTTGGGAGAGGTTAAGGACTTGCTCAGGTACATTCAGCTGGTAAGTGTCTAAGACAGGATTCCAACACATTTCTTTCTGACTCAAGTCCAGAACACTCTATAGCAAGCTGTCTCTAAAAAACATAAACACAAAAAGCCAAGGTGTTTTGATATCATTAATATCACTATTACTATAAAAGTAATAAAGGCAGGAATTTTGTTCTTTCTCATCTTCATTTGTAGAATCAAAGGGTATTTTTGAAGTAAAGTTATCCTCCTTATTCAATACTGTATCCATATTTCCTACGGGTATTTTGTAAAACCTTATGAAATGGGTTTTGGAGACACCCATAAGACGATAAAAGGTATTGACAAAGAATTTTCTAACCATAATGTGATAGTTGTCTGAGCCAACGGCTTTTGAATCAGCACTAAATGCAATTAACTACAAGATAAACAAAACCTCAGTCTTAGCTTGAACTTTTGCTTGCTTTGTGTTGTAACAACCCAAAGCTTCAGTGTTTCATAGAGTCAGCTATAAACTCCTTTTGCCATTAAAAGGACAATTAGTCATCATACTTTAACAAATGGGAGCTGAAAGTCTAGGCAGATAGAAATGAAGAACTAAAGCCCCAAAGACACAACACATTTGTGTCTCAGTTTTCATATCTACAAAATGGCAAAAATAGCAATTGTTCTGCCAGTAAACAGCTTCGAGACCTTGGGTTAGTCATATAACCCCTCTTGTCTTCATTTTCCATATCTTTAAAATGAGGTTGTAATAGATGATTGTTAAATCTGTGTCATTAAGCGCTGTCATGTGGATAATAGTTCGCATCAAAGCACTTTGATAATCTTTCAAAGTACTCTACAGTTAATGGATTTATTATCATACTGGGTAACAGTGGTGAGTTGTTTTGGCATTGTTAGCACCATTTTAGTGCAAATATGCGTTCTACCATGTTGTGTCAATTTACCTGAATATATATTAGTTTCCTTCTCCTACTCAATCTTGGGAAAAAAAATAAAAACAATCCCTTCCTTAAACACAAAATCCTTAACTTGCATAGCAGTCTGAACCCAAGCATTTATGAATCAAATATAAAATAAATTATCTTTATTTCCAGTAGCATTGGCATTGATTTGGCAGTACCCACAGTGTATGTATTATGGCCACATATTTCATTTAATTTATTTGCATTTATTTGTGGTGATAGATTTCATTTGTTTGTAAATGATACTCATGGATTGGCATTGATCAACTGCTAGGGAAGCTCTCAGGGCTTCACATTCCAACCCTAGCAAATATTTCTTAGCCTTCCAGTCATTCCCTTGAGCTACAATTTAAAGCCAGAACATTACAAGGCCATACAGTGAGAGAGAGTGTTGTTATTTAGTTGTTTCAGTCATGCCCAACTCCATTTAGGGTTTTCTTGGCAAAGCTACTGGAATGGTTTGCCATTTCCTTCTCTAGCTCATTTTACAGATGAGGAAACTGAGGTAAACAAAGTTAAGTGACTTGCTCAGGGTCTAAGTATCTGAGGCTGGATTTGAATTCAGGAAAAGAAGTCTTCCTGACTCCTGGCACAGCGTTCTATCCACTTTCCCATTTAACTGCCCCTGTGAAAGAGACTTCCTTGTTAAAATGGAGGTTTCTTACTCTGCCTTCTGTTTATAGCTCAGTAAATACCTTTCTACAACATGTGTAGCTTTTGGATGCCCATTGGTTTGGGATTATAAGGCACTAATGATCATTAGAGGACAAAACATATGTTCAGATTTTCCTGGCAATCCATTCCTGAGAAGGTTCTGACTTCTTGCAATTTGGACCAAAGTCATGATTACCTCCTACATCCACTCCAGATTATCCCATCCCTATTCATAGGCCAAAAAACTTTATTCTCTACAAACAACTTTATTAGAACTGAAATGAGGCCCTGTATTTCAGAGGTTTAAACACCCATAGCCACATTCAGGCTTATACATACTGTCACATTAATCTTCCCAATGTGCAACTCTAATAATGTCACTCATCCTTATTAACCTTCAATTGCTGCATATTATTATTGATGCCATTGTCAGAGGAAGGCTATTGGACAGGAACTCTGTATTCCCCCATTGTCTACTAAATAATAAAGTATCTGTCATTGCTCTGTCTCTGTCTTTTTCTCTTATCTCTCTCTCCTTTTTTCTTCTACCTACCCTCCCCTTTTATTGCCTGTCTTCTTTTCTTCCACATATGGTCTCTCCGTTGCTGCCCTCTGTTCTTCTCTTTATTCTGCTTCTTTGTTATCTCTGTGTATGATGATGTCCATAAGTTACTATGACAAACTTTTCCAGGCATTTAAGCCTATAAAAGGGAACACTTTTTTCCCCTGGAGCAGAATCAAGTCTCCTTTTTACTACTGCCATTTCAAAAAATAATACATACATGTGGAAACAGTCTTGAATAGTGCTGAGATATAAATTTATGGGAAGCTGGGTGATACTATTTTCAATGTTGAAACCTACTTTGCATGAAACATTTACTGGGGAAATGTGTTTCTATTGATTTTCATTTGCTTATCATTATATTTTCTTTTTTCTGAATTTTCAAAAAGCTATTCCTTTATTAAGATTATCAAAGAATATAGGAATGTTAGCAATCAGTCATACATGATTAAGGTCAGCAACGTGCCTCCATGGGTCTATGGATGCTTTTTTTTTTTCAACAGTACTAAATAGTTATCTGCAAAGCTGCTAAACTACTGCAAAAAGTTGGACTTTATCTTGGAAATGTTAATCTCTCTCTGATTCTCTGTCTCTGTCTCCCTTTCTGTCTCTCTCTCTCTTTCTCTCTCTCTCACACACACTCACACACACACACACACACTGTCTGAATACAAGGACAATAAAGATCAGTTCATGTAGACTCATCAAACTGTTATTTGATGACATCAATAAACAATATTATCTCAATAGAAACTCCTAATACTGCTGTTCCCTGATGTAAGAAAAAAAAAGTTTTTAAAAAAGATGAGCTTTCAAAAAAAACACAGGAATGGAAGCCAGAAGACAAAACAGATGACAAAGAGGAACTTCCAAAAGGCTGGCACGGATTGGTGTGGTCAAGCATTTAAGCCAAGCTGGTTCTAAAGATGATGAATAATGAAAGGGATCTTGCCTTCTAGTTTTGTAACCCTGGGCAAGTCAGCCTCAGTTTTCTCCTCTCTTCATGTTCCACTTGAGTCTTGTATTCAAAAGTCAAATTTTCTATTCAGCTCTGGTCTTTTCATCAACAATGCTTGAAGAAAGTCCTCTATTTCACTGAATGACCATTTTTTCCCCCTGAAGTATTATACTCAGTTTTTCTGGGTAGGTGATTCTTGGTTGTAATCCTATTTCATTTGCCCTCTGGAATATTATATTCCATGCCTTGTGGTCCCTTAATGTAAAAGCTGCTAAATCTTGTGTTATCCTGATTGTGTTTCCACAATACTTGAATTGTTTCTTTCTGGCTGCTTGTAATATTTTCTCCTTGACCTGGGGACTCTGGAATTTGGCTACAATATTCTTAGGAGTTTTCCTTTGGGGATCTCTTTCAGGAGGAGATTGGTGGATTCTTTAAATTTCTATTTTGCCCTCTTGTTCTAAAATATCAGGGCAGTCTTCCTTGATACTTTCTTGAAAGATGATGTCTAGGCTCTTTTTTTGATCATGGCTTTCAGATAATCCAATAATTTTTAAATTCTCTCTCCTGGATCTATTTTCCAGGTCAGTTGTTTTTCCAATGAGATATTTCACATTATTTTCTAATTTTTCATTCTTTTGGATTTGTTTTACAGTGTCTTGATTTCTCATAAAGTCACTAGCTTCCAATTGCTCTTTTTTAATTTCTAAGGAAGAATTTTCTTCAGTAATCTTTTGGACTTCCTTTTCCATTTGGCCAATTTTGTTTTTTAGGGCAGTCTTCTCCTCATTGGCTTTTTGGACCTCTTTTGCCATTTGGGTTAGGCTATTTTTTAAGGTGTTATTTTCTTCAGTATTTTTGGGGTCTCCTTTAGCAAGCTGTTGACTTGTTTTTCATGATTTTCTTGCATCACTCTCAGTTTTTTCTCAACTTCTCTTACTTGCTTCTCAAAATCCCTTTTGAGCTCTTCCAAGGCCTGGGACTGATTCATATTTTTCTTGGAGGCTTTGGATGTAGGAGCTTTGACTTTGTTGTCTTCTTCTGGTTGTGTGTTTTGATCTTCTTTGTCACCAAAGTAAGATAATATAGTCTGGGTCTTTTTGCGCTGCTTACTCATGATCCCAACCAATTACTTGAGTTTTAACTCTTTGTTAAGGTAAGAGTCTGCTTCAAATATGGAGAATATACTGTCCCAAGCTTTGGGGGTTTGTACAGCTGTTTTCAGAGATACTTCTAGGGACCTGAAAATTTTCAGTTCTTCCAGGGTGCTATGATAAGGGGTGAGGTGTTTCCTCTTCACCGCCACAAGAAGCTCCACCACACCAGCGCTCCTCCTCACCCCAGGAACGCCCCTCAGAATTGTGACCCAGATGCAAGCATGGGCAAAGCAAGAGAATCCTGCCTCATCACTAGCAAAGAGATCCCTGCAATCCCCTTCTGATCAACCACTCTATTCCCCCTCAGTCTGTGGGCTGGAAGCTCAGGAAACAGCCACTGCCCTAGGCCATGCTCAGGCCTTGCGACTAAGACCTAGCTCCTCTCTCACCGCAGTCACAGATTTTTCCGACTGACCTTCAAAGCTGCCTTTGGCGTTCGTGGGTTGAGAAGTCTGGAAACCTCCACAGCTGCCTGTGAATCAGTCCTCTGAGGCCTGCTCCAGGTTTGCTGCAGCCTGCGCACACACACCAAACTGTGCTCCTCTCCCTGCCCAGCATGATATACCTTTCTGATCAACCATCCAGGTTGTCTTGGTCTGGAAATTTGTTTCACTCTGTCTTTTTGTGGGTTCTGCTGCTTTAGAATTTGTTTAGAGCTATTTTTTAGATAATTTTATAGGTATTTGGAGGGGTTTGGGGGGAGAGCTCAAGCAAGTCACTGCTTTCCCTCTGCCATCTTGGCTCTGCCCCTCTCATTATAATATTTTCATACTTCCTCATGGATTATAATATAATAAAATCAAAATATCATTTGGACTCAATAAGTATAACATTAATGAATAAAAGGGAATATAAAGATTTTAGTCTTTAATCTTGAACCAAGAGGTCACATTGCACTAAGGAATGAAGAAGATATTTAAAAATACCTTAATCTACAGATACTAAGGAGAAGGCTATGGCTGAATATATTTATAGAATTACTGGTGTTCTGAAATAAAAGTGAAATGGAAAGAAAGCATTTAAAATAATTAACACCTACAAAATGTCATTCCTAATGTAATCCTTCAGAACTATAAAATGGAAAATGTATTTTTGGAAAATATGAGAGATACCTTCAAAGAGGACATATTTATGCAATAAACATAAGATTGGGTCTATAGAAACCCTTTTTATTATCTGTTTGCTGAAAAAAGGGCTTTAAAAATTCTTCCATCTTGCCAAGTTGTTCATGTGTGTCCATCATAACTGTTCAGAATAGAGGATGGTAAACAAGGAGTCCTCATAAAGAAGGAATGCACATATAACAAAGAAGAAAAGATAATGAAAGAATTTAAGAAAAAAGACATTTCAGATACTTCCTCCAAAAGTACACATGTATATAGACATGTATGCATAAGTATATAAGTTTGTGTACATAGACATATAAATTCTCCATCATATACACATACAAACATATGTGCATACATATATGTAGGTATATACAATTGTGTATACTACATTGCATACAGTATATTATTATGCATTCATCTTCATGAAGCAATTAAGCACTGGAAAGTAGACTGAATGCTCCAATTCATAGTGACAATTAATGTATTCAGATAGGTCCTACTTAGATCTCCTTAGATATTCAAATAGAATTAACATGTTATGGTCAGCAGACAGTTTTTGATACATACACATATCTATATATAATATAGATATGTATATGTTTATATATATATATATACACACATTCACATATGTGTATTCATGCAAATATAGTATATGTATATGTACATATACCTCTCTTCTCCTTAGCCTTCTACACACTCAGAAATGGGAAGTTGATGGTCAAGTACACACAAGTTCAGGAGTTTTTGATAGAAGTGCCAGGAATATTTGGATAGTGACAAGATTTACTTACAATGCATTAGGAAAGATGATTATTCATAAAGCCACATGAAATTATTTGATGGAATATATGGAATGTGTGTTTTGTAAGCTGCTGCAATATATTTTGTCATGTATTATACCATGCATTATTGCTTTGGAACTATGTTCTTTATTGTGTACACATTTTGGGGATATGTGTGTATATACGTTTATATGTTACATTTGTGTGTGAGTATTGGATATAATACTTGATACAAACTAATGGTATGTTTCCCTGATGTGTACTATTGCTATACATAAAGGTGACCTGTACGTTTAGCTACTACACAGAATATAGTATCTAAAGTTTTGTTATATGTGATATATGATTGTATGTGGTAAAGGTCATGCTTAAGGTACTCTGTATTTTGTATTGAACTTATGTTAACCATGTCACTAAGGGATATCTCTCAAATTATTTATAGGAACTGTAAATTTCTCATATTGAGGGGAAAGTTTAAGCAGAGGGTGGGGTTGGGTGATGCATTGAAACTGCAGCAAAAGCACGAACATGTAAAGAGATTAAAAGAGACTGTAAAAAATAACATGCAAAAGTGACATTCCCAAGTGATTGAAAGGTTATGGGAAATCAAGCACATTAATGACAATTCTGGTGTAACTGTGAATTTGTCCAGATTTTGGAAAGATATTTGGAACTATATCAAAGTTACTAGACTGTGTATACACTTTGACTCAGCAATTTCATTTTGGGTCTATGCCCTATAGAGAATAAAGAAAGAAGGAATGGAGCCATTTGTTCAAAAATATTAATATCAGCTTTTTGTTATGGTGAAGAACTGGAAACTAAGGAGGTACCCATCAGTTGTGGAATGGGTGAGCAAAATATTACATATGAATGGAATGGAGTGTCCTTATGCTGAAAGAAATAATGAAAGGAATATTTTCAGACAAACCTGGGAAGTCTGGCATGGACTGATGCAGAGTAACGTGAACAGAACCAAGAAACCAGCTTACACAATAACAGCCACAATGTGACAACAAGCAACTTGGAAAGATTAAAGAACTCTAATCAACGTCATGACCAGCCACAATCCCAAAAAACTTATGATGAAACATAATATGCAACTCCTGAAAGAGAGGTGATGGAATTAGGATACACCTTGAGACAAATTTTTTTTTGCACATTGTCAATGTGGAAACTTATTTATTTTGACTATGCATATTTGTTAAGTTGATTTTGTTCTCTGTTTTTCCCCCATGGGATAAAGGTGGGAGGGACAGAAAATAAAATTTTGTTCATTTTTTTAAAAATTTTAAATAGAGATTCCCCAGCCTAGAAAAGACAGGAGGTTTGAATAACTTAATTGCATATGAAGAAACCAGCAAGATAATGAAAGTGCCCCCAGGGCTTAAACTACATTCACAACTTTGTCCCTAGCCACTCACCTATATAAGATTCTAAAATGAATATGGTAGATGAAAGGTACTGAACTGAAAGGAATATGGTGTGGCTTACTAAGAGAAGGATCTTTGAAGGCAGGAAAATGTTGTAAATAGGATAGGCAAGCCTTTTCCTAACTCCTGCCTGGGGAAGACAAACAACCTAGGCTCTGAGGCAGTCAAAGGATGTTGTTGTTTGTCCTTCTCTGAAGAGGACCAATGACATCAGGAGGAAAATGCCTTGACTTGCAAGTGAATTGAATTTACAGGCATTGCTGTACAAAGTCATCAGCCCCACTCTCTTCTACAGAGCCATCTGAGACCCGTGGAAAGATATAGGTCAGGATGACCGGCAATAGCCCAGGTTGCAGTGGGAGACCTTGAACTTTTTAAGCTAAGGTCTTCCCCAAGTTTCAGTTCGTCTGAAGCAACACCCATTCAGTAGTTAAAGGCTAGGTAAGAATTGACGTTAAAGATGGCCTACTTTGCCTGTACAAAAGAATCAATCAAGTAGGGAAGATCCTCAGTTTCAAAGGACGTAAGCTTCTGCTGATACTAAACTAAAGGTAGTTGTCCTAGCTGAAAGAGCTACAGCAAAAGAAAGTAGGCCAGCCAGTATTTGATGGTAATTAAAAAACTGGAGCCACCCACTGAAAAGGAATCTCAGGAAACTATTGACCCATCTAGAAGAGACTCCATACTCTGAAAAGAGCCCAGCAACCTAGTGACCTGGCCCTACTTGACAGTAATTGCAGTTTCATATAGACCTGTCCAGCCCCATCTAGCAGTCATCTAGTACTGAATCTGTCCAGTACAATCAAGCAGCAACAGAATCTGTTGAGAAACCAACACAACCAGCAAGTGACCTGCTCAATATAGCCCAGCCCCAGAACCAAACTGGCCTGTCCAGCCAAAAAGTCACACACTAAGCTCAGATGAGCTGCCAGTGCTTTGTGCTCTGCAAAGACATAGTCCAGCAGAATAGCAGACAATTTCATAGTAAATCTTAAGTCCTCTGCCAACGAATCCCTGTAGTTCCAATGTTATGAGTTGCCTTGGCTACAAAGGTAGGCATGTGTCAGCTATTGTATTTTAAGTTTGTACCCAGTCTCCTCCACACACAGACTCTGGGCATATTTATGAGAGAATGTCCTTGGTTTGGGGAACAACTTTCTAACTACTGTTATTATCACACTATTTGAATAAATTCTTTTGGTAAAGAAATGAGTGTACTGACTGATTGGTGGGGGCATGGGGGTGGTCAGTGTAACGTACCAGTGGTGGCTCATGAGCTAGCATTTATGAGGACATCTACTCACAGGGTTACCCCTAGAACTCTTGGAGTAGGGATAGCCACTCTTCTGGGGACACAACTGGTCAGTGGTAGGGTATGCTGGGTGATTGAGACTGGAGGAAGTATTAAAAATAAATGTATATATTGATTTACATATGTATATATGGATATATATGAATAGATGTACATATGCATATATCCATATTTATATACATATACACATATATTTATGTATGTATATGCACAGAAACAATGCCAATTGTATATGCATATGCATAATAGTCATCACTTTCTATTTGAAATCTTCCCATGAAAAGGGAATATAGCAGTTTGTTTACACACTTTTGGAGAAGTCCTTTATCTTTCTAAGTGGTTTCTAGAAGAATAGGTTTGGTTAAATGGAAGAACAATTCTCTGTTTTCCAAATTTAATAGGAAAGTCATCAACATGCATATTTAATAAAGGCAGTGGGGAATTATCAATGTGAACTCTATTGTTTCTCTCCCCTTTGAGGAAAGAGGAGGGGCAGATGGCTTATTTTAATGACTATTCTTACTTTTAAAAAGAAGGTTCCACTTAAAATAGATATTCTTTACAGCATCAGACTCACTACTGACAACAGACACTCATTATGTATACTTCGTGCCTTCCCTTCTTCTGGTCCAAGGAAGAGAGAGGAAAATGTTCCAAAATATTTATTATTTAATCTTCCATTTACCAGATCAAAATGTCCCCCTGTGCTGTAATTATTTAGAAAACTGGCTGGAAATAAATCCTTTAAAATGTACAAGATATATAATTTCAGAAACCACCTGCTAATATAAACATTTCTAGCAGGACATACTTAAATATATTAACTGTCACTACAAATTAGAGTATGCAGTGACCTTCCTATACTTGATTGGTCCTTGAACACAAATATGTTTCCTGAGATAAATTAATAATTGTCATTCTCATAACTATGTCTGGCACAGGTGATAATGAAATGAACACTGACATGTTCAGTGATCAAACTCTATTTTTAATTGCTTTCCCAGAATTTTGTGACATTTTATTTAAAATAAGATTAACCCAAGGAAAACATTAGTTATGTAGCATGTAAATAGCAAATGGAAATTACCATATTAGAATGGGGTACATTCCATCCAACTACCCAATAATACTTAGAAGAGTTTTCCTGCTGAAGTGAGTTTTGGTGAATAACGATGGGGCTACACATTGGGATTAACACTGGTATTCTACAGTGGAACCTTGAATGTGATAAATTCTTATTTCTTGTCCAGATTCTCCTTTCATATACTTTCTGCTACACACACACACACACACACACACACACACACACACACACACACATGTAATCATCTCCAAAAATGTCTCATTTACTCCATCTGAAATATTGTGAATATTGTGGTGGTTTGGTCCCTCTTGTATTACTGACACTACCTTCTTCCCACTACCTGCTTTGATTAAACCACTAGTTTATAAGATTCCCCATATCTGAAGTTTATACCATATGTGCCCAAGTTGTCCCCTAACTCTTCCTCCCCTCATTTTAAAAACAGGCAAGATTTTGGCCCATTCTAAGGACCACCAGATTCTTTGCCCAACCCAACCCAAACTCTCTCTTAAAGATAGAGTTCTTCAAAAGATGAAACACTTTTTTTTCATAGATATCACTAGAAAGGGAAGAGAAGAATAAAATAGTAAAAATGATAGGAAAGCAAATTGCCAACTTCCCACAGTGTTCAGCTTCCCTGTGACTTTTAGAGTCAAAAGAGGGAGCAACCAGAAACACCTCAAGAATTTGATGGGCTGCTCTGAAATCAGTTCCCTGCTATCTAGGTAATATGAAGGAGGACAATGTCTCAGGAAAAACACTGTGAGAGAGAAAACACCTCTGCCAGCTGGTGCCAAGATAGATTGGAGGCAAACAAGAATACAATCAGCCTATAATAGTTGTAGAAACATACAGGTTGGCAAGGGACAACAACTAGATTGCTGGCAGAAACATTCTGTGATACTTTCCAATCTACTCTGTCCAGACCTCTCACTGTTTTCACATGATGTCCTGGTAAAAGCACTGAATTTGGAGTCAGGAGAGAGCTTCGTACTTATTATGCTGACTCCACCCCCCTAACAGTTGTGTGACCATGGACAAGTCATTCAAACTCTTTAAGCCTCAATTTTTTTCATCCATTCAGATAACAGCCATAGGTATTCATAGGATTATCAAGAGAGTCAAATGAAATAATGCACATAGTCCCTTCGCAAATCTTAGAGTGCTTATGTAAACATTAGTTATTTTGGAAGAGGGTAAGAAGAATTTTGGAGAAATTCTGGTGATATTAAAAAATATAAAACAATAAAATTAATATTTTAAATCATTCGTTATTAATAGTGTTTTGTACTTTTCCTTTTCTAATGTTTCCATAATATTAATTTATACTAGATTAAATGTGTATAAAATATCAGGATGAGGCACATGAAGTAATATAAACAAGGACTACATAAATCCTGGTTCATGTTTAACTGCAACACAATCTTTCAACGAACCAATTAACTATTCATCTAACTCACCATACTCCTTGTTTGATGTCTTACTAGAAATGAAAAAAAAAATAGTTGAATCTGGATCCCTCAGAATCCCCCAAATTTTAGTAATTCCATATTGAACATCCAAATACCTTAAGGTCTTGACAATGATGTAGTGGAAACACTGCTGGATTTGGAGTCAGAGGGTCTGGGTTGAAATTCCAGCTCTACTACTTCCCTACCAGTGTGACTTTGGGCAAGTCACAACTTCTCTATGCCTTAATTTCCACAAATGAAAATTGAACAGGTTGGGTTAAATGGCTTCTAAGATTACTTCCAAAATTAAATATATATTCATATGATTGAATGAATCTGGCAAATCTAGCCTATTATACATGTAATTCAAAGATATATGCTACCTCAAAGTATGCTACCTCATTCTCTAAATGAGAACAGATATTTCATAATCTGTTTAATGTTACCAGGGATCCTGGGCATGTGACCATGTGAGAGGAGGAGCTCTTAAATCTAGGAATAAACTGTTTAGATTCTGGTTGGTAGAGACATAGCTAAAAGTAATCACATCAGGCATAGAAGTTTTTTATGTTTTATTTTCCAAATATCACTGTACATAACTTTTTATTTTACTTTTTAGATTAACTGGATTTTCAGTTTTAAATTCTATAACTCCCTCCTCTCTCTCCTACCCACTGAGAAACCAAGAAATACAAAACCCATTACAAATATGGAGTCATTCAAAACAAATTCCTTATTAGCCATGTTCTGGGGAAGGGGAACCAAAAAATAAAATAAAATAGAAAAATATGCTTCAATCTGCACTGAGTCAGATGATCTTCTGTAAGTGGATAGCATTTTTCATCACAAGTCCTTTGAAATTGAGGTGGGTCATTGTGTTGATCAGAGTTACTAAATCTATTCACAGATAATTATCTTTACAATTATGGTTGTTGATTAAATTGATGTCTTGGTTCTGCTCACTTTACTTTGTATCAGTTCATATAAGACTTCCCAGGTTTTTCTGAAATCATTCCCTTCATCATTTTTTACATATGCATAACTTTTTGAATTATTTATTTCTATATTCTGTTACCATATTTTTTTAGCTACCCCTAATAGTGCAGAAAAAATTAAACATATTTAGGAATAACAAAATAGGAAAGTCAAAAAAAACAAGGATTGGAAATGTCATAGGATTTGGAAGTCATTGGACATGCATACAAATTCTGTCTCTGCCTCTTACTACCTATGTGACCTTTAGGAATTTGCCCGCTTATTAATCCTTGTTACTACCATAATTATCAATTCATTATCTCTCCACTGTTTGGGACTCGGGAACAAAAAGGAATAATAACAGCTGCCCCATCGTGGACTCAAAATTTGAGAGGTAGAAAAACATACCTGTTAACCATAGGTGTCCTAGAGGGCTCTTTTTCTATCACTCTATACTATTCACTTGGTGATCTTAATGGCTCCATAGATTCAATTATACTCTCTATGCTAAAAATCTCAGATCTACTTATCTATTTAAAGTTAGCAAAGCACTTTATACATATTATCTCATTTTATCCTCACAACAATTCTAGCAGGCTGATGCTATTATTATCTCCATTTTACAGATGAAGAAACTGAGGCAGACAGGGCTTAAGGGACTTCCTATGGGTCAGATAGCTAGGAACTGCTTGAAGTCAAATTTGAACTCATGTCTTCTCGACTCTAGGTCCAGTGTTCTATCCACTGTGCCACCTTGCTGCCTTCTACATAGGATAACTACCTTACTATATTGTGTCATTATAAAGGAGTGGGGATGGGACACCTCCACTGGCTCTTAGGTATATCACTGAGTGAGCATGAGAACAGACATAGAAACTATTAAAAGATAATTTCATAAAAACTAACTATAACAGAATTAGTGGGCATATAAGCAGTGGTAGTTTCTGACTCCAGCTTACCTTGCTTATTCCACCTTACTCTTCTATGAGCAAATTGTCTATTTATTGACTAGGGTTCAACAACCAAATTTCATAATTACTGCTGTTGAAAAAATCCTAAATTGCTAGATAGGAAAACCTAACCAATGGATTCTTTTTAATCCCACTTCAGACACAACTGTATTATGCTAGGCACATCATTCAACTGTCAATTAATAGTCAACATGCACTCTTCAGCATCTTCACCTCTAAAATATGAAAAAATATTTTTGCATATTATCCAAGACTGTTGGGAGTTATCAAATAGGATAATATGTTTAAAGGGTTTTACAAACTTCAAATTGTTATATAAATGTTAACTAGATGGTGATCATGATCATGATGACAACAATTACAACAAGACATCAGGATTGGCTTGGGGGAATGAGGATGTGGCAGTTGAAAAGGAAAGCAGTAGAGGACAAAGACAAATTCTGGCACCTTCATAGTTTAGCCAAGGGATGAATTTAGCACTAGGAATGAAAAGTGGAACTCCTTTATACATACTTCTGGGCCCACTCTCCAGGGGCAGTATGAAGGTCAATAAAGCTGATAAAGGCTAACCTCACTGAATTGCCCTTAATCTACAACTACTCAGCAGCTCCCAAAATGGGTGCTTGTTTAGAAGGCCAACATTGGGTAATTACTATTTTTTAGCATCGTATATGCAATTGTGCTTTGAACCAGCTTCAGTGACACTGCAGTATAAATCTATCCCCTGAATCTGACCTCAGTCACAAACTATAATTACCTTAAACTGGCTATGGCTGTTGCAGGTCAGGGCAAACACATTATTTAAAGCAAGACTTGCAAGGTGCCAATTCAGCTGTCATTCATCTGACTAAAAATCACCGTGACCCTGGAGACAAAATAATCTTTCTAATAATCCAATTTGGAAATAAGTAAATACACTGAAAGGATATAAGACTTGAGCTTATAAGCATTAAATATATGTTCCTTAGACAATGCCTGGTAATTTTTTTTCAAAAGGCAGCTTTGGAATTAGGATTTTATTTGTGGAGGGAACTCCCACTGTGGAAACTGCCTACATCGATACAGATTGCCTTTTCCTCTGTATTTATAGTCATGGGGAATTGCCTCAGTCACTAAAATGTTAAATTACTTGCCCGTGATCACACAGGTAGCATCATACAGGATTTGAAGTCAGGTCTTCCTGAATTCTGACCCTTTATCTACTTTGCTTCTTGGTAGAATATTGGAATGTGACAATACTCTCTTATTCCTGCATGCTGATACCAGCAACTACTGTAGAAGCTGCATTTGTTCTGGAACATGCATATATAAATATAAAATGATCTAAAGATATTCCAAGTGTTAAATGGTTCACAATGTTGGGATTACAACAGAAATTTTCACTTGTACAAAATAGGAGAATTTTCCCCAATTAATAAATGGTCAAAGGATATGAACAGGCAGTTCTCAGATGAAGAAATTAAAGCCATCTATAGTCATATGAAAAAATGCTCTAAATCACCATTGCTTAGAGAAATGCAAATCAAAACAACTCTGAGCTACCACATCACACCTATCAGATTGGCCAACATGACAAAACAGGAAAATGATAAATGTTGGAGAAGATGTGGGAAAATTGGAACACTAATGCATTGTTGGTGGAGTTGTGAAATGATCCAACAATTTTGGAGAGCAATCTGGAACTATGCCCAAAAGGCTATAAAAATGTGCATACTTTTTGACCCAGCAATTGCACTTCTGTGACTATATCCCAAAGAGATCATACAAACGGGAAAAGGTCCCACATATACAAAAATATTCATAGCAGCTCCTTTTGTGGCGGCAAAGAATTGGAAATTAAGAGCATGCCCATCAATTGGGGAATGGTTGAGCAAGTTGTGGTATGTGAATGTAATGGAATACAATTGTGCTATAAGAAATGATGAACAGGCTGACTTCAGAGAAACCTGGAAAGACTTGTATGGTCTGATGCTGAGTGAAGTGAGCAGAACCAAGAGAATGTTGTACACAATAACAGCCACATTGTGTGATGACTAATATTGATAAACTTAACCCTTCCTGGCAATACAAGGATCTAAGATATCTCCAAAGGCCTCATGATGGAAAATGCCATCCACATCCAAAGAAAGAACTATGGAAGTTGAATTGCTATTTTTTTCTCTTCTGTTGAGTTTTGTTTCCTCTTTCTGGTGGTTCCTCCTACTAGTTCTAAATTTTACCTACAACATCACTAAAGTGAAAATATGTTTAATAGGAATGTATTTGTATAGGCTATATCAGATTGTGCACTGTCTTGGGGAGGGTGGTGGGGAGGAAGGGGGAGAAAATTTTTAAATTCAAAAGCATATGGAAGTGATTGTTGATAAATCAAAATAAATTAATAAAAAAACAGGAGAATTAATACATCAAGGTAGATGACAAGCTTGTAAAGTTATACATGCATCAAAGAGCTGAGTTTCTCATAACCAGACTGTCATACTTGATTATGTTCTGGGAAAATATCCCATATCTGTATATGACTGTTTATTAACCTAACATAATAAATGTATCCTGCTATTATAAATTACTTAATTTTTTATATATAAGAATGTATTTCCACAAGATACAAAGAGAATATTTCATCAACATTAGCTGGAATAAATATGTACAGAAAGACTTAATAAGTTGTATTAAAATTCCCATAAGATGTGAGGCTTGACCAAAGTGAATTGAGGAAGTTTTATTTATTGAGCCCCTCCACCCTTCATTTGATCTTCATTCAACTTTGACTGAAAAATTGCTCTCTTAAAAACAGGCCAACCTTACCTAAACTTAATATTTCCTACTACTAAATACTGTGACATTAGTTCTTCAAGCTAATGACAACCAGTGAGGGAAGGGGAGTATTTGAGGAGGATAGAGGATCACAAAATTCTGAACCAAAAGAAATGTCTGATTGGTTATTGAGTGAGGGGATAGTTACTGAAACTAATTTGTCAACGTGATATTGGAGGGATTTGTTAAGTAATGTCATCTTGGGCTATCATATTACCAAAGATCCTAGAGCAGCCTGAGTCAAGGTCTATATTAGGAAACATTCCTTCAAATCATATTTCTTTCTAAAGAAATAGAGTTTGGGGATGGCAAGTTTAACAGGGGATCAATGAGACAAAGACTATTCCTTCCCATCATTCAGGGGTTAATAGCTACTAGAAAGACTGATGGATCAGATAACATTGAATAGAGAGAATCAAAAAGCTGGCTATGAATTAGGTAATTTATAACCATAGCACCTAGAGATATTAGCTTAAAAAAGATCTCATTTGGAAATAATAACATTCTTGGAAGAGTCTTCAGGGGATAATGGATTGTAATTTGTGTATGATATAAAAGGCAATGAAGCAGGCCATGAAAACAAAACTAATGGTACTACATTGTCAGAAAAACATTGACAATCTTGACACTGATGAACTGAAGACTGACCAAAGGAGGGCAACCAGGATAGTAAAAGGCTTCAAGATTATTAAAAATGAAGATTAGGTAAAGTACCTAGGCATGCTTAACTTAGAAAAGAGAAAACTTAGGAACAAAACAATTGTGTTCTTTAAGTATTTGAGGGATTGTTATATGAAAACAGGTATAGAATTTTTCTGCTTGACCCCAAAAGAAAGAATGAGGAGCAATGGATAGAAGTTACAAAAAGGAACCTTTTTGTTTTTTTTAAGGAAAAAAAATTCATAATCATTAGAGCTGTACAAAAGAAGATAATGGTTTCTCAAAGGTGTTCCTCATGCAAAGACTGGAGGACCATTTCCAGATATTTTGTATTAGGGATTCTTATTCAGGCATAGATTATATTAAATACCTTAAGATCTCTTCCAACACCAGGAGCCGATGATTCTATGAACAATGTGGCAGTTGATTAGGTTTCTATTACTTTCAAACACACTAGTTCTGTCAGTGCTAATAGGACTGGTTCTTGAAAAGTAAACTTTTAACTTTACCATATGATAGTAAATTTACAGCATATTAACTGCTAAAAATCATGTTGAATATAAAGCACAAAAACCAAGAAAAGGCATTCAAGGAAAAAGAGAATGTAGAGGCACCAAGAGCATGAAGATAGATCAGAGATAAACTGGACAAAGAGGAAGTGGTAGCTAGCAAACATGGTTTAGTGAAGAAATTTCCTGTGAGATTCTTGAGGTTTTCAAAGGTCAAAGTAAAGGATGTATATGAGTGAGAAAAATGGGTCATGGGAAAAAAGGAATAGAGAAAGAAAATGTCCATTGATTAGAAGGCATCAAGTTCACAAAAAAAGGTTGATGGTTTGATGAAAGAGTAAAAAAAAAAAAGCATGCATTCATATTCAGCAAAGAAAGTGGTTAAAAGGGGGAGGGGAGAGAAAGACAGACCAAGAGAGTGGTATAGACAGAAAGAAAGAGAAAAAAAAGAGAGAAACAGAGACAGAAAGCTGGACTCAGGGAGACAGACAAAGAAAATAGAAAGGAGATGGACAGTGGGCAGCTCTTTTGACAACAGAAGAAGAAATTCTGAATAAAACGGGAAAATTGGTCGTTCTCCTAGAAAAAAAAAAGCCCGACATTTTCTAAAACATGCATCCTCTCTTTCATTAACTCAGTGGCAAGGGAATTAACATCATATTCTACATGTTCACGTCTTTGAGTCTCTAACCAGAATCCCAGACATTACTGAGGCTAAAGAAAGCAAAATCTAGTAGATGAGATGCTCCCTTAAGAACAAGCTGGAAAGTTGGATTTGGGCATTAATTTTCAAAGAGGGAAGAAATCCAATCACTTCTTAATCTCTGATTTTGGCAGCCTGGACTTGTTTTCCCAGTAGGTTCTTCCCCTGCTCTCAGAGCTATAAACCTTAAAATTGCTAACAACAGCATTGCCTCTCTGGTCCATTTTACAACCCCAAGGTCATTTGTGATTTGCATAATTAACAGCTCACATTTCCTTTATTTTTTTTTCTTTCAAAAATAAGAAGTGTGATAAAAATAGTAATAGCATAATGCTCCCACACTTTGGAAATATTCATTCTAGTTTAGATTCTTTTTAAAGGTAACAGAGAAGTATCATAATTAGGCTACATTATCTTGATGATAGGGACCCTGAATCACTATAATGGCTCCTGTCTACATAAATCATGAGAACATGTTCATATAAACAATAGTTCATAGCCACTTCTGGAATCTAAACCCAAGGAAACAAAATAATGCCATTTTGTGGATATAGCTTTCATCTTAATGAAACTTAATGTGGAATTTAACTTTCTTTCTTTTTTAAATGAGGGAAAGGAAGAATGGGAGAAGGAGAATTTTCCTTTAGGAAATGCAGGGAAATCCTAAGACTATTTGGGGATATCAAGTGAGGTTCTCCTTTAGTTTATTGACACCCCTGACCCTTGGACACATTTTTAAAAAAGGGGAAAAAACTGGGTTTTTTCCTTTGTTTTCCCAACACTTAACACAGTGCCTAAAAGTAGTAAGTGCTCAATGAATGCCTGCTTAATGTATTAAGGAATTGAGTTAATGCTTAATAAATAAAAGCCTGGAGAGCAAAAATGGCAGAGTAGAGGCAACAACCCAGATGAACTCTCCCAGCATTCCCCTACAAATAACTTTAATGCCTCAAATAGAATTCTGGAATAGTAGAGCCAGCAAAAGGTCAGAATGAGACATTTTTTCTAGCCCAAGAAAATTTAGGAGGTATGCAATAGAGGTCTGTGACAACAGAGTGGGGGGGTGGGGTATTGACTGGATCCCCCCCTATAGCAGTACCAGCAGTGGGCCTTGGAGGTAGATTCAACAGCAGTAGCAGCATACTCAAAAGCTCTCAATACAGGGAAAGTAAGAAGGTCAGACAAGTGGTCAAAATGAGATTACAAGTGATCTTGAGCTGACATTCGGCATAGGACCCTGTTGCATCATCATGATGTAGATTTGAGTTGCCATTCTAGAGCAGAGAAGATCGCTAGCACTTGTGGCTGCCAGGGAGCAGGGTCCTTAGTGCTGCAGGGTGGAAAGGAGAACTTATAGTTGCTGACAAGGGAACGTGGGCCCTGGTACTGGGGCTAGGGTACACTATCAGTTGTAGTTGCAGGGGCCCTGCCTGAGTAAAAATCATAGGGCAGAGCAGGAGAGAAGTGACCACACCTCTCCCCAGATCACGCCACTTTAGAAGCACTGAAAACTTCCAAACTAGTTCTGAAAACAGCAGTGTGAAAATGTCTGAAGTTTGAGAAAATACCTCTTCCCTTTCTAAGCTTGGAACAGATCCCAACATCAATATAAAGTTCCAAATCAAGAAATAGAGTGGAAAATTGAGCAAATAACAAAAAAGAACCTGATCATAAAAGCTACCATGGTGACAGGGAATATCAAGGCAGAAACTCAAAAGAAGACAATAAAGTCAAAACAGCTACAAGCAAAACCTCAAACTAAAATGGGAATTAGAAACAAGTCCGATAGGAATTCTAGGAATAGCTGAAAGATGATTTTCAAAATCAAATAAAAAATTAGAATTAGGCAAGTGGAAGTCAATGATTCTATGCAACATTAAAAATTAATCAAACAAAATCAAAAGTAAAAAAAAAAATAGAAGAAAATGTAAAACTCCCCATTGGAAAAACTGACTTGGAGAAGAGATTCAGATGAAATAATTAAAAAAATTATTGGACAACCTGAAAGCCATGATCAATAATAGAGCCTGGACAATATGTTTCAAGAAATTAACAAGGAAAACTGCCCTGATATCCTAGAACCAAAAGATAAAATAGTAATTGAAAGAATCCACCAATCACCTCTTAAAAGGAATCACAAAATAAAAATTCGCAGGAATATTATAGCCAACTTCCAGAACTCCTAGGTCAAAAGGAGAAAATACTGCAAGCAACCAGGAAGGAAAAAATTCAAATATGTAGCTATATAGTGGAATAGGTTATGTACACAAAACATAGTTGTCAATGACTATAGTAATCTATTTGATAAACCCAAAACTCCAGCTTCTAGGACAAGAACTCACTATTTAACAAAAACTGCTGGGAAAACTGGAAAACAGCATGGCAGAAACTAGGCATAGACCAATATCTCACACCCTATACCAAAATAAGATCAAAATGGATACATGATTTAGACATAAAAGGTGATACCATAAGTAAATTAGGAGAGCAAGGAATAATTTATATGTAAGATCTGTGGATTATGACCAAACAAGATATAGAAAGCATTGTGAAATGTAAAATAGATAATTTTGATTATATTAAATTAAAAATGGTTTATACAAACAAAACCAATACAATAAAGATTAAAAATGAAAGCAGAAAGCTGGGGGAAAATTTCACAGCAAGTGTTTCTGATAAATGCCTCTTTTCAAAAATAGAAAACTGAGTCAAATTTGCAATAATTCAAGTCATTTCCCAATTGATAAATGGCCAAAGGATACAAACAGGCAATTTTTAGATGAAGAAATCAAAGCTATCTGTCGTCACATGAAAAAAAAAATGCTCTAAATCACTATTGATTAGAGATACGAAACTTTAAATAATTCTCAGCTGTAGCAGATACCTAACAGATTGGCTAATTGGATAGAAAAGGAAAATGAAAAATGTTGGAAAGGATGTGGAAAAATCGAGACATTAATGCACTGCTAGTGGAGTTGTGAAATGATCCAACCATTCTGGAGAGCAGTTTGGAACTCTACCCAAAAGGCAATCAAACTGTGCATACCCTTTGATCTAGCAATACCACTACTAGTTCTGTATCCTAAAGAGATCATAAAAGGGGGAAATATTTATAGCAGCTCTTTTTGTGATGGAAGAAAATTGGAAATTGAGGGAATGTCCATGAATGGGGAATGGCTGAGCAATTTGTGGTATATGAATGTAATGGAATGATTGCAGGAAAAAAAATTGGAAGGACTTACATGACCTGATGCAAAGTGAACTAAACAAACCCAGAATAACATTATACACAGTAACAGCAACATTTTGTAATGATTAGCTATGAGTGACAACTCTTCTCAGCAATAAAATGATCTAAGATAATTACAAAATAGTCATGATGGAAAATACTGTCCACATCCACAGAAAGAACTGATGGAGTCTGAATGCAGATCGAAGCATGCTATTTCAACTTCCTTTATTTTTTTATTTTTTCTTTTACTCTTTTGTATTCTTTCATAATATGACTAATATGAAAATGTTTTATATGATTGTACATATTTAACCTATATCAAATTGTTTATCATCTTAGGGAGCGAGAAGAGAAGGGAGAGAAGAAGAAATTTGGGGAAATCAAACTTTTATACAAAAATGAATGCTAAAATTTTCTTTACATGTAATTGGGAAAAATACTATTTTAAAAAATCAAATAAGAGTGATAGAAAAAAGTAGGTAAAGAAATGAAAGGAAGAAAATTACAAAAAGATAATTAATAGCTTGGTAAAAGAAATAAAAATACTGAAAAAAAACACATTAAAACTTGAATTGTTGAAATGGAAAAAGAGTTACAAAAGCTCCCAGGAGAAAATAATTACTTAAAAAATTAGAATCAGGGAAGTGGTAATAATGACTCCAAAAGACACCAAGAAACAATAAAACAAATTAAAAGAATGAAAATAAAAAGAAAATGTGAAACATCTCATAGGAAAAAACAACTGACCTGAAAAATAGATTGAGGAGAGATAATTTAAAAATTGTTGATTACATGAAAGACATGATCAAAGAAAAAGCCTAGACATCATGTTTCAAGAAATATCAAGAAAAATCTCCCAATACCCTAGAACCAGAGGATAGAATAAAAATTGAAAAAAAAAATTCATTGATCAACTCCTGAAAGAGATCACAAAATGAAAACTACCAGGAATGTTATAGCTAAATTTCAGAGCTCCCAGGTCAAAGAGAAAATATTTTAAGCAGCCTGAAAGAAACCATTCAAATCCTGTTGAGTCACAGACACAATCCCACAAGATTTAACAGCCATTACAAAAAGAACCTGAAGGCTTGGAATATAATATTCCCAAAGGTAAAAGACCTGAGATTACAACAAAGATTAAACTATCCAGCAAAAAGTGAATGTAATCCTTCATGAGGAAAATGGATATTTGATAAAATAGAGAACTTTCAAGAATTCTTGATGAAAAGACCAGACTTGAATGAAAAAAATAAAATGACTTTCAAATACAAGACTGTAGAGAAGTATAAAAAGGAAAACATGAAAGAGAAATCATAAGGAATTCAAAAAGGTTAAACTATGTACCTTTCTTTATGAGAACATGATACATGTTATCTTTTAAGAACTTATCTTTTTTTTTTTTTTTTTTGGTTAGGCAATGGCGTTAAGTGGCTTGCCCAGGGTCACACAGCTAGTAAGTGTTATGTGTCTGAGACCAGTTTTGAACTCAGGACCTTCTGACTCCAAGGCTGGAGCTCTATACACTGCACCACCTAGCTGCCCCAAGAACTTATCATTTTTAAGGCAATTAGAAGGCTTCTGCATAGAAAGAGGGTGAGGTTATGTTGGGATTATGTAAAAAAGTGCATAGGTGAGATAAGAGGTTCACCTGGGAGAACTTTAATAGTAGAGGTGAAAATGGTGTGGAGTTGGCACATGGTTCAAAGAGGGTATATATGTATGTATGTATATGCGTATATTTACATATACACAGATATACAGAGTATGTATATAAATACACATAAAATCAAAAGAGAGATTAATAAAATTGAAGGTTTAAAAAATTGAACTAATGAACAAACTTGGGAACTGGTTTTATCAAGGGAAAACAATACAGTGAATAAACCATTAGTTAATTTTATTTTAAAAAGAAAATTATTTTTTAAATTTTAAATTTTAAAATTTTAAATTTTTTTTAAAATGCAAATTGCTTGTATTGAAAATGAAAAGGTTCAGGGCAGCTAGGTGGTACATTGGATAGAGCACCAGCCCTGGGGTCAAGAGGACCTGAGTTCAAATCCAGCCACAGACACATAACACTTACTAGCTGTGTGACTCTGGGCAAATCACTTAACTCCAGTTGCCTCACCAAAAACAAAACAAAAAAAAAAAAGGTGAATTTACCATAATGAAGATAAAATTAGAGAAATTATTAGGAGTTATTTTATCCAATTATATGCCAGTAAAATTGATCTTTTAAGGGAAATGTATGATATTTTACAAAAATATAAACTATCCAGATTAACAGAATAACTTTATCTTAGAAAAAGAAATTGAATAAACCATCAATGAGCTCCCTAGGAAATAATCTCCAGGACCAGACAGATTTACAAGTGAATTCTACCAAACATATAAAGAACAATTAATCCCAATATAATGTGAACTATTTGAAAAAAAAATAGGTAAAGGAGTAGTGACAATTTCCATTTATAATGAAAATATGATTTTGATACCTAAACCAGGGAGAACAAAAACAGAGAAGGAAAACTATAGAGCAATTTCCCTAATTAATATAGATGCAAAATTCTTAAATGAAATATTAACAAGAAGATTATAGCAATATGTCACTAGGATCATGCATTATAACCAGGTGGGATTTACACCAGGAACTCAGGACTTGTTCAATATTAGGAAAACTATCAGTATAATTGACCATATCAATAACAAAAACTATGAAAATCATGTGATTATATCAATGGATGCAGAAAAAGGTCTTGAAAAATACAGTACCCATTCCTATTTTAAAAATACCAGAAAGCATATAAATCAATGGAGACTTTCTTAAAATGATAAGTAGTATCCATCTAAAACCAAGATCAAGCATTATGTGTAAGGGAGATAAATTTGAAGTCTTCCCAGTAAGATTAGAAATGAAGCAAGTGTGTCCATTATCATCATGATTATTATACTAGATATGCTAGCTACAGCAATAAACACCTCTAGGCAAACTCTGATAAAACAGCAAGCAGCAAGCCCTTGGGGCAATTAGATTCAGGGGTAGACTCAACCTCAGCCATACAAAGGTTCACCTTCCAGACTAGGACCTAGACACTGTTGGGAGTTGGATGCCTTAGTGGTGGAAGATTGAGGAAGCCTCTACTGACAAGGGATACCAGGCCCAGCTGTGCTACCAAGTCATGGTCCTGGACTAGAAGGAGTCAGCACATAACTTGAGGGTGCAGAAGCAGTGGGGCAGGGATGCTGCTAGCTCTGAGAACTTACAGGAGAGCTGAGTTCTTGGTCTCAGTTCCAGGCTAGAGGGGAGAACTAAAGGTCATAGCCACTGGAGGGTTCTCAAGGAGCAAGACCATTTCCAGCATAGTGTGCCAAGAGGAGTGGGGGTGTGGCTTAGCTGTGACTTAAGGGGGAAAGGAGTGCAGAGGTTGAGCCCAGGACAAAGCTCAAAAAAAATAGTAAGAAGGACCTGAAGCCAGAGGCACCATGCCCCAAGACCCAGGATTAGAAGTGATTATAATAACAAGCTGCTAAAAATTTTTAAAAAAAATAGTAGGCTAAGGAACCCAACCACAGATAGTTACTATAGGAATAGAGAAGACTGGGGTTCATCTTCAGAAGAGAATACTGAAGCAAAAAAAAAAAAGCCTCCCATACCCCAAAGAGAATGGTCACCTGACCAAAAAAGAATTCACAGAAGAACTCAAAAAGATTTCAAAAATCAAATAAGAGAGATGAGGAAACTTTAAAAAAGTAAGAACAATCCAACAAAAAAAAGAAGATTATGAAAAGAAAGTCAACCAGAATCTTAAGAAAATGACTCCTTGAAAATTAGAACTAGGCAAGGGGGAAACCGCAGTTATAAGAAGCCGAGAAATTATAAAAACAAAATTTAAATATGAAAAAAATAGAACAGAATGTAAAACATTTTATAAGAAAAACCACAGGTCTGGAGAACAGATCAAGAAGAAAAAATTACCTGAAAGCTATGACAAAAAAAGAATCTAGATACAATAATACAAGAAATAATTAAAGAAAATTGTCCTGAAGTGTTAAAATAAGAGGGGAAAGTAGAAATAGAAAAAAAAATCCACCCATCACCACCTGAAAGATTCTAGGAGGAAAACCTATAGGAATATCAGAGCCAAATTCTGAAACCTCTAGTTAAGGAGAAAATATTACAAACAACTAGAAAAAAATTCAAATATAGCAAGCCACAATTAGAATTACATAAGATCTAACAGCAGTTACACTAAAAGACCCATAGGTCTTGAAACATTATATATAGAAGAGCAAAAGAACTGAGACTACAGCTGAAAATAGCATACTCAGCAAAATTAAGTATAATCCTGAACAAAGAAAAAAACAAAACAAAACAAAAACAAAACAAAAAAAAGATATTCAATGAATTGACAGACCTTCAAGATTTTATTGCAAATAAACCAGAACTTAGTAGAAAATTTGATATACAAGATTCAAGAGAAATACAAGGTAAACATCAAAGACTAATTACAAGGGACTCAATAAGGACAAATTATTTACTTTTAATACATGGAAATGTAAACCACATGTCTAAGACTGTCATTAACAACTGGGTAGGTCGAAAGAAAGAGTGGGGCAGTGCTGAGTATGATGTGATCCTAAAAAACAAAATGATGTATCAGTAGGTAAAACTAATATAATAAAAAATGATAATTTTACCTAAATAATATATTTATGCAATGTTATCCCAATTAAATTACTTAAACATTATCTGAGTCAGAAAAAAATCATAATAGTGTTCATTTTGAAGAACAGAGGGTCAAGAACTTCAAGGAAACCAGGAGAAACAGATGTGAAGGAACTAGATTCAGCAGTATGTAGACAAGAATAGAGGGAATGCAGAAAATTGGGGGGTGGGATACTGTCATAGACAAACTCCCAGATACAATGTGATTGTTATGGTGTAGGAAATGATGAGCCAGTAGATTTAGAAAAACATAGAAAACTTGGACTTATGAAGGAAGATGCTATCTACTTTCAGAAAAACAGATGACAAGTGGAAATAAGCATAATATGGTCTTATATGTATGCTTTTGAGTGTATATATGTGCATGGTTATAGATATCTACATGTATGTATGTATGTGGCCATGCCCATAAATTGGGGAATGGATGGACAAGTTCTGGTATGTGATTGTGCTGTAATCTATGATGAGAGGGATGATTTCATAAAACATAGGAAGACTTATGTGAATTGATACAGAGTGAAATGAATAGAACCAGGAGAACATTGTACACAGTAACAACGATATTTTACAGTGATCAACTGTGAATGACTTAGCTATTTTCAGAAATACAATTCAAGATAATTCCAAAGGATTCATGATGAAAAATGTTGTTCACATCGAGAGAAAGAACTGATGAACTGAGTGCAAATTGAAGCATAGTTTTCTAATTTATTTTTCTTGCTTTTCTGTGACATGGCTAATAGGAAAATATATTTTAGATGATTTCAAATCTATAATTAATATCATATTGCTTGCCTTTCCAGTGGGTAAGGGTGGGGCTAAAGGGTGGGAGAAAATTTGGAACCCAATTTTTTTTAAATATTGTTATAAATAATTTATTTTTAAAAACTGTGAGTTTTTAAAGTAAAATTAGAAAAAATAAAATATTTTTAAAAAGAAAAAATATAAACATCTGTTGATTAATTGATGCAGTTATTTCAGCACATTATTCTGTGGTAGAAGAAGCAACAAACTTGGAGTCAGAAGACCAGGATTTATGCCTTAACTTCCACTTCCAGCATCATAGGAACACAGATTTTTAGAGTTACAAGGGACCTTAAAGATAGTAAAAGTAAACATGTATTAAGTGCATACTATATGCCTGGCACTATATTAAGTCCTGGGGATACAAAGAGATATTAAAAAGTCCCTACTTTCAGGGAGCTCAAAATTTAATGAGGAAGATAATAAGAAAAGAAAAAATATATATATACAAACGAGCTATATACAGGATAAATAAAAAATAATTAAGGGAGGGAAGCCTCTAGAATCAAAAAAAGTTGGTTAAGGATCTTACCAGTTTGATGGGATTTTAGTTGGGAATTAAAGGGATTAGATAGAGAAGAGGAGAGAATATATTCCAGACATCATAGAAACCAGGGAAAATGCCTGGACCCAAAAGATTGAGGGTCTTGTTCATGGAACAAAAAGGAGTCTAATGACATTATGTTACAAAGTAGATGGTCAGGAATAATATATAAAAAGACTGGAGAGGTAGAAGGTGGCTAGGTTATGAAGGGTTTTGAATGCCAAACAGAGATTTTGTCTTTGGTCCTGGAAGTGATAGGAAGCCACTGGGGTTAATTAAGTAGGTGATGGGGGCGGGGGGAGTTACAGGGATGGATGACATGATCAAACTTGTGCATTAAGAAAATCACACTGGTGGCTGAATGAAGAATGGAGTTGTTATTAACTGTTGACTACTAGATTGGAATGGGGAGAGACAAAGGAGGAAGAGCCACCAGCAGGCTGTAACAGATGTGAGGTTATGAGGGCCAATGCCAGGGTGGTGGCACTGTTAGAGGAAATAATTACTAGGTGTGTGAAATTGTTCAAGTCAAGTAATCTCTCTCAGGTTTAGTTACCTAATCTGTAAAGTGTGAACAGTAAATAATATGCCTGTAAGTAAGGTGAATTTTAGTGTGAGTAAAGCCATAATAATCTCTACTTCCCAGGTATTAGATATGAGTCCTCATGATTATGGTTCAAAACAGTTTCTACCACGTTTGCACAGTAGATATAGGGATGAAGTGATGTAAAATTGTGAGGCTATTACTGGCAATATGCCTTCTTTGTCTGCTGCCCTATAAAGCAAGTGGGCACTAGTCAGTGACTGGTGACCCCCATAGGGGTGAATGCGCAGGCTGAATGCTATGCATGCCTTGATCAACCCCCATCAAGGCTTGGAAGGGAGAATCTGTGTTTGCCTCAACTGGCCCCCATTGAGGCTTGAGGGGATTTAGGGGCAAGCACAAGTTGCGAGGTGCGAGGGATAGTTGCCATGCTTCACACTGGAACCTGTGAGAAGGGTTGTTAGGGAATGCTGTAGGAGTTGGTACTCCCATTATCAGTAAACTCCCTTTGAAAAGACTAGACTAGAACAAAGTAAGCTTATTTAACCCCTTATTATGACTCCATTCCTATCTTCCTGTCTGACCAGATCAAAGCAAACCTGCTAGTGAGAGAGGTGCTAGAAGCCCTCTTGTGTCTCCTTCCTAAGAAATGGCGTAGTTGGTGTGTTTATTTGTTCAACAACACCATATCAAATTCTCAGAACTATTGAGTTCATTTTGAAATGAAAGAATGAAAAAGTGTTTATTAAATGCTTACTATGCAAAGCACTGGGGATACAAACAGAGGAGCACAAAAGGTCCTTCTCAAGGAGCTCATATTCTAATTGGGGAGACTATACATATAAGGTTTCAGAAGCAAGACAGAATATACATGCCCTAGTCCCAGCTCTAATGCCAGGGATCAAATATGTATTTTCACCAACAGCTATCATACAAGGAAGACACCTTGGACCAATAAAAGAATATTAGAAAGGGTGATTATTACCATAACAGAAAACAAGTGTGCAGCATTTGCCTCATCTGCTCAGCTAGCTTGGTTTCAGGAGCTTTTGTTACTGTGTTTTTCCATATACATATTGCTCAGGAAGAATAACACAGAGGTGGCATGCCATTTGTCATCAACAAAAGGATCTTTTCTAATACAGTATGTTACTGTGGAAAAACACTTCTCTTGCTGAAAGATCTGAAGTGATCTTTAGCAAAAGGAGAAAACCGGAAACAAATGCAGCAAAAAAATCTGTGAAAGCATAAAGGAATCTAGGTGATTGAGTGAAAAATGTTAAGGTTTGTGTGTTTGTCTACAAATTTGTTTTTCTTCTTTTTCTCTCCTTTGAGCATTAATCATCACTCTAGACTGACACAATTTTGAGAAATCTTTTTTTTTTCTAGTTATCTTCCATGAAGGCTCCCCTGCTGCCTTTTATATAGTGAAGATGACCCCTTACCCCTGATCTCAAGGTTACTAAAGGTTATACCAGGAGAGTAAAAATTCAAGAAGGTTCCACCAAGATAGACTCAGTGATATTCTATTTGTCTGTTGTACAAGAACTATCCTATTTAAGTATTGGGAGGCTAAGTGTCAGGTAAATTGCAAAGCGATGAATTTTTGAACCATTGAAACTTTTAGAGACTATCTGCTAAATATGAACATTGCTAAGTATCTACATTGGAGGAAAAGATATCAATAGTTTTGAAATATTGAATCAAGTACCATGCTACATAATGGTCATCCTCCTCTTCCTCTTCATCATCATAATATCAAATGGTACAGTAGAATGAGCACTAACTCTAGAATCAAAGGATCTAGATTCAAATTCTACCTTTAATATTTAAGGCTTACCTGTCAGATCTTAGATGAGTCATTTAATTTCCCTAAGACTCATTTTCCTCAACTGTATCATTTGTTGGATTCAACAGTCTCTGGCATTCCTTCCATTTCATAATCAATAATACTATGATACAATTTCTTTAGTGCTTTAAGTTTTGTGAGGCACGTTCCTCATAAAAACTTTGTGAGGTAGGTAGCACTGGTAGCATTGTCTCTTTCACAGGTGAAGAAGCAAGTTTATATTAATTAAATTGTGTGCCTTAACCTCAACCTGGAGCATGTAGCTAACAAGTAGCAGATTTAGGACTTGAATCTACATTTTCCAGCACCCTATCCAATGATCTTTCTGTTATATCAAAGTGCCTTCTGTTGAAATCACTTGGAAAGTGTTGACAAACGTGGGTAGAATGAATGTTCCACATGGGCTCAGGTGAGAGCCCACTATCTCTCAACTTGGAAAGCCTAGTAAGCCTAATGTCACTCCAGAGACCAAGGGAGGAATTGGGTTTATTTTTCTTCAATTAGATAGGAATGGTTAATGAGGTGACAATGTTTAATGTTGCCCCTCTCAGGTATAAGATTTATTCCTAAAACTAAAATGCATGAATGAGGGAAAGCCCTGAACAAGGTTTCTGCAGGTTGGGGGGGGGGAGGGTGGGGCAGCTTCACAGATGGCAATTAACAACTCATTCATTAACATTTCAACACTCAATTTCCAATTTTAATTGCTCAGTGCCCTACTTACTGGTTACTTGCTTATTACCATGTGCAAATTTGCTTCCTAGAAATATAACAAAGATCAGAAAATGATTGCATTTAAAAAGTAGGTCTGTGATGTCCATTAATTAAAGAATTGCTGCTGGAATATACATATGTATATGTATATGTATATGTATATGTATATGTATATGTATATG
>NW_020954556.1:39434753-39481530 GCF_900497805.2 Vombatus ursinus | reverse complement strand
ATATGTATATGTATATGTATATGTATATGTATATGTATATGTATATGTATATGTATATGTATATGTATATGTATATGTATATGTATGTGTGTGTATCTCTACATATTTATCTACCTATATGTGTGTATATATACATATACATATATACACACATTTGTGTTATATATACCTATATGTGTATGTGTATACATATATGTTTATGTTATACATATTTACACATACATATATACATATATGCGTATATATACATACATACATACACACATACATACATACATACATACATACATACATACATACATATATATGAAATAACCAATGGGAATGAAATGTTTGGGGTAGCCAGAAATCTAAAACTCTTATGACTTGCTGTGACCTACTTGGCTCCATTTTAATGGAATTTTGTAAATAATGATAATAACAATGCCTAAAGTATTGGCAAATGAGTCTAAAAGAAATTTTCAAGTAAAATTATTTGGCAAATATCCAGATAACCATATGTCTCAGATTCCATTTCAAGCCCCAATCCTCTTATCCTGTACTCCATTGAATTTCAAGACCCAGGTGTTTCAAATTTCAACCAAGTTCATTTGAGGTCCCTTTATTCTTGGCCAATTTGAAAGTCAAGCTTCCCTGAAAGTTCAGTCAAGCATGTTTTTATTCATTCATTTATTCATTCGTTTGTTTGGAGAAACCAGAGCTTCCATACAAGGCTATGCCACAGGACAGTACTCATTCTTCTTACTTATCCCCTCAAGGCTTTAAGAAGCATTGTTTTTTCACTGAAATTCCAGTTTTGACACTTCCTTAAAAGAGTTCAGAGATTTATGCTGTCTGGATATAGGATCTGTTGGCTCTCCCTCAGGGTATGTTGTGCTTTAGGTGATGCCTGTGTAGGCCACAGAATAGATTTGTATTTTATAACAGTCCCTGACCTAAAGACATTCCAATATAAAGAGATGAATACACATGTACATATGCTTATTTAGACCCAGGACTTGGACACTGTTAAAGCTTACCTATATCTGAAATGCGAACTATACATGTATATCCAAAATGAAAGACACCTGGCCTACTCTGTATTCTAGCCATGCTTTTCAAGTACCTCTATATCCTATATTCCTATTTTTAAAAGCCAGGCTTTCACTTTCTCCTTATATAACCCATTAAACTATTATTGTAATAGCTTTAACTCAAAAATGCTAGTCATGAAGTGGACGCTATGGAAAATTCTTTTTTGTGCTCAAGAATTCTTCAGACATTGCTTCACTGTCCCTTCTTGCACAAAGCTCTTTTTTTTCTCTCTGACCTATATTTGGGCCTAAGAGGGGAAAGAGTGCCACAGATACCATCCTAGCATACAGAAATCTCTGCTCTGGCTTCTCTGACACATATAACTTGGCATCATCCTGCATGTGCTGCAAATCTGATTTTATACTGGGTCAAAATAGAAACCTGAATGAGGAGAATTTTCACATAGGTTCATTTGGTCACTACATATGTGTGATTGGGGCATCTCCCACATAAGAAAAAGCAGTACTATTTCCAAAGGTCTCATAGGTTCCAAATTTGTGTTAGTGGGAAGGCAAAGACATTGAAAGTATCCCCCCATGCCCTTTGCTCCTCCAATTGACTGGTTCTTCCCAGAACCTTCAAGGAGTGAAAAATAATTACAAAACTCTCATTGGACTCAAAGAATTTACTTTTCCTTGCAGATATCACTGGGACTAGGACACTCACATAAAATAACTAAATAATAATGTGATAAAGCATCATGTTACAGAACAAAATATGTATAGTAAAACCTATCGGAAATCAGAAAAAAAGAGGAATTTAGTAAGGCTTCATGAAAACTAGAATTTCTAAGTACCTAGTAGATAGGTTCCTTTTTTAGCTAGGCAGAAAGGAAGAGGGAGGGATTTCTAACTTTAGGTAACATCATTACAAAAGGAATGGCAATGAAAAAACTCAGGCGTAAAAAAGGGTTTTCTAGTTTATAGTTGCCCAGAGTCACAAGCTCCTTTTGTAGAAAACATTTGGAAAAAGCAGGAACTTTGGATGCCAAGTAGTTGTCACCAAGTATGAATGGAGAACCCTTAAGAGGTCTATCAGACAAGAGCCAAGATGGCAGAGAAAAGACAGGAAGTTGCCCAAGCTCTTTCCAGTTTCTCTCAGAAATAACAATAAATCAAACCTCTAAATGGATTCTGGAGTGACAGAACCTACCAAAAGATAGGTTGAAACAATTTTCCAGTTTAAGATGACTTAGAAAAACTTCAGGAAAGGTCCCTTTTGGGTAAAAAACTTCAGGAAAGGACTCATTTGGGTAAAAAGGGAAGCACAACCTAACACAGATGATGTTTGGATAAGCAAGAGGGGGACTCTTAGCCACAACACAGATCAGTAACTGAGACCTCTCAGTCCTGGTTCATCAGGCCAACAGCACAGCAGGACAGCTTTGGGGTCTCCACCACCCAAAACAGGAGACAAATTGTCAGCCCCAGAAGCAATGAAAGAACATGTGCAACTAGGCTGGGCCACTCAGTGCAGCAAACAAGCCACCAGCACCTAAGGCCTCAGCACATAGAGCCAGGGACGGGGCCCGTGGCCCATAGCATAAAAAGCTTGAGAAAGTGACCCCTGTGCCCCCAGACCACAGCTCAATATTAAAATCCAGGAAATAAGCCAAAAAAAAGATCCTTGACCATAGAAAACCATTATGATAAAAGAGAAGATCAAAACACAAATGCAGGAGAACAACATTGTCAAAATGCCGAAATGCAAAACCTCAGAGGACTACGAATTGGTCTCCAGACCAAAAGCCTTTCTTTGAAGTAAGACAGGCAGAAGAAAAATTAGGAAAATAAATAAGAGGTATGCAAGAGGAAATCAATAACTTGGGAAAGGAAGGACAAAAAATTGACTGAAGAAAATGATTCCTTAAAAAATACAATTGGCAAAAAAAAAAAATACAATTGGCCAAATGGAAAAAAAAATCCACCAAAGAAAACAATTCCTTAAAAAGTAGAATTGGCCAAATGGAAAAGGGGATACAAAAGCTAACTGAAGAAAATATTTCCTTAAAAATTAGAACTGGGCAAGCGGAAACTAATGACTCTATGAGACATCAAGAATCAATCAAACAAAATAAAAAGAATTAAAAATATAAGAAAATGAAAAATACCTCACTGGAAGAAACAGCTGACCTGGAAAATAGATCCAGGAGAGATAATTTAAGAATTACTGGACTACCTGAAAGCCATGATCAAAAAAAGAGCCTGGACAGCATTTTTCAAGAAATTATCATGGTCCTGATATCCTAAAACCAGTGGGTAACATAGTCATTGAAAAAAATCTACTGATCACCTCCTGAAAGAGATCCAAAAATGAAAACTCCAAGTAAGGATGTAGGGAAAACAGAGGGCTTAGCAACTTCTACATTACAGGATCAGAGGGCTTGGAATATGATATTCTACAAGGCAAAAGAGCTTGCATTACAACCAGGAATCAATTACCCAACAAAAATGAGCATGATCTTTCAGGGGAACTCAAGGAAATAGGAGACTTTCAAACTTTCCTGATGAAAAGACCAGAGCTGAACAGAAAATTCAATCTTCAAATATAAGACTCAAGAGCAGCATAAAAAGGTAAATAGGAAAAGAAAAAGGAAAAAAAAAAACATGTTATTCAATAAGGTTAAACTACCTACATCCCCATGAGAAGATGGTACTTGTAACTCTTGAGAACGCTATCATTATTAGGGCAGTGAGAAGGGGTATAAATAGACAGAGGGCATAGGTATAATTTGACTTTGGCATGATGATATAAAAAAATTAAAGGGTGAAAAAATGGATTGTGCAGGGAGAAGAGTAAAGGGGGAGGCAAAATAGGGTAAATTACATCAAACAAAGAAGTGCAAAAGTCTTATTACAGTAGAGGAAAAGAAGGGAGGGGTGAGCATTGTTTGAACCTTATTCTTATTGGATTCAGCTCAAAGAGGGAATAACAAATATCCAACTGGTTATAGAACTCAATCTTAACTGAAAAGTATGAGGAGAAAGGGGAAATAATAGGGAGGGGGAGCTGATAGAAGAGAGGGCAGACTGAGAGAGGTGGTGGTCAGAAACAAAACACTGTTGAGGAGATACAGGGTGAAAGGAGAGAGAAAAGTATAAACAGGAGGGGAAATAGGGTGGAGAGAAAAATACAGTAATCATAACTCTGAATGTGAATGGATGAGCTCTCCCAGAAAATGGAAGCAGATAGCAGATTGGATCAAAAACCAGAATCCTGTGATATGTTGTTTTTTTTTTAATAAGAAACACATTTGAAACAAAGAGACATAGACAGAGTAAAGGTAAAAGGTTGGAACAGAATATATTATACTTCAGTTGAAGGAAAAAGAAAAAAACAGGGATAGCAATCCTGATCTCAGAAAAAGCAAAAGGTAGGAAACTACATCTTGCTAAAAGGTACCATAGATAATGAAGTAGTATCAACACTAAACATATATTCACCAACTGGCATAGCACCCAATCCCTAGAGGAGAAGTTCAGGGAGTTACAGCAAAAATCTCAGAACTAGATAAATATAACCATAAAATAAACAAGAAAGAAATTATGGAGATGAATAGAATTTTAGGAAAGTTAGATATGGTAGACCTCTGGAGAAAATTGAATGGCAATTGAAAGGAATATACCTTTTTCTCAGTGGTACATGGCACCTACACAAAAATTGACCATGTATTAAAATTCCCAATCAAATGGAGAAAGGCAAAAATATTAAATGCATCCTTTTCAGATCATGATACAACAAAAATTACATGTAATAAAGGGGCATGGAAAGATAGACTAAAATTAATTGAAAACTAAATGATCTAATCCTAAAAAATGAGTACGCCAAACAACAAATCATACAAACAATAGTTTCATCAAAGACAAAGACAATAATGAGACAACAGATCTAAACTTAAGGGATGCAGCCAAAGCAGTTCTTAGGGGGAATTTTATATCTCTAAATGCCAACATTAATAAAATATAGAAAGAGAACAATTAATTGGCCATGCAACTAAAAAAGCTAGAAAAAAAGCAAATTAATAATCCCCAATTAAATACCAAATTAGAAATTCTAAAAAGCAGAGGAGAGATTTATGAAATTGAAAGTAAGAAAAAATTGAACCAATAAATAAAACTAAGAGTTGGTTTTATGAAAAAATGAATAAAATAGAAAACATTTTCATTAATATATTTTTTAAAAAGAAAGAAAAAAACAAATTACCACTATTAAAAAAATAAACAGTGTGAATTCACCACCAAATGAAGAGGAAATTAAAGCAATTAAGAGCCATTTTGCCCAAATGCATGTGAATAAATCTGACAATCTAAGTGAAATGGATGAATATTTATAAAAATATAAATTGCCCAGATTAACAGAAAAGGAAATAAAATATTTAAATAACTCCATTTAGAAAAACAAATTGAACAATCCATTAATGAACTCCCTAAGAAAAATCTCCAGGGTCAGATTGATTTACAAGAGAATTTTACCAAGCATTTACCAAAAATTAATTACAATATTACATGAATTCTTTGGAAAAATAGGTGAAGTCCTACCAAATATTTTTATGACACAAATATGGTGCTGATACCTAAACCAGGAAGAGTGAAAACAGAGAAAAATAGTTATAGACCAATTTCATTAGAAAATAGGTGCAAAAATTTTAAATAAAATATTAGCCAATAGATTAAGCAATTTATCACCAGGATAATACACCATCACCAGGTGAGATTTATACCAGGAATGCAGAACTGGCTGAATATTAGCAAAACTATCACCATAACTGACTGTATCACCATAACAAAACTCCAGCTTCTAGGACAAGAACTCACTATTTGACAAAAACCACTGGGAAAACTGGAAAATAGCATGGCAGAAACTAGGCATTGACCAATATCTCACACCCTATACCAAAATAAGATCAAAATGGATACATGATTTAGACATAAAGGGTGATACCATAAGCAAATTAGGAGAGCAAGGAATAGTTTACCTGTCAGATATATAGAGAAGGGAAGAATTTATGAGTAAACAAGATATAGAGAACATTATGAAATGCAAAATGGATCATTTTGATTACATTAAGTTAGAAATGTTTTGTACAACTAAGCCAATGCAAATAAGATTAGAAGGAAAGCAGAAAGCTTGGAAACAATTTTTACAGACAATGTTTCCAATAAAGGCCTCTTTTTTAAAATATATAGAGAACAGAGTCAAATTTCTAAGATTATAAATCATTTCCCAGTTGATAAATGTTCAAAGGATATGAACAGGCAGTTTTCAGAGGAAGAAATTAAAGCTATCTATAGTCACATGAAAAAATGCTCAAGGGAGCTAGGTGGTGCAGTGGATAGAGCACTGGCCCTGGAGTCAGGAGGACCTGAGTTCAAATTCGGCCTCAGATAACACTTACTAGCTGTGTGACTCTGGGCAGGTCATTTAACCCCCACTGCCTCACCAAAAAAAAAAAAAATGCCCTACATCACTATAGAGAAATGCAAATTAAAACACTCTGAGGTACCACCTCTCACCTATCAGATTGGCTAATATGACAGAAAAGGAAAATGATAAATGTTTTAGAAAATGGAGTTGTGAACTGATCCAACCATTGTGGAGAGCAATTTGGAACTATGTCCAATGGGCTACAAAACTGTGCATACCCTTTGATCCAACAATACCTATACTAGATCTTTATTCCAAAGAGATCATTAAAAGGGAAAAGGACCTACATGTACAAAAATATTTGTAGAAGCTCTTTTTGTGGTTGCCAAGAATTGAAAATTGAGGGGGTGCCCATCAGTTGGGGAATGGCTGAACAAGGTGCAATGTAATGGAATACTATTGTCCTATAATAAACGATGAGCAGGTGGATTTTAGAAAAAAACTTGGAGACTTACATGAACTGATTCTGAGTGAAATGAGTAGAATCAGGATAACATTGTACACATTAACAGCAACATTGTGTGATGATCAAGTATGTTAGACTTAGCTCTTCTCAGCAATACAATGATCTAAGACAATTCCAAAAGATTCATGATGGAAAATGCTATCTACATTCAGAGAAAGAACTATGGAGCCTGAATGCAGATTGAAGTATACTATTTTCACTTTTGTTCTTTCTTTCTTGTGTTTTTTCTTTTTCTGATTCTTCTTTCACAACATGACTAATGTGGAAATATGTTTAATATGATTGTATATGTATAACCTGTATCAGATTGCTTGCCATCTTGGGGAGGAGTGAGTGAAGGGAGGGAGGGAGAAAAAAATTAGAACTCAAAATCTTATAAAACTGAATGTTGAAAACTATCTTTACATGTAATTGGAAAATAAAATGGAATCAAATGTCAAAAAATAACCAATATAAGAAGGGGTATATCAGTATTGTAGGCACTTGGAGTACATGATAATGAATAGACCTGCCATGAAGGAACTTACAATTTAATAAAAAGAAAATGACAATCATCCAATCAAATAAACATTTTTTAAGGATCTAGTATGTTCTAGACATTCTACTAAGAGTTAGAAATATAAAATGAAATGGCTCGCTCTCAAGGACACAATAAATGTGAAAATTAAATAATAAGACAATTATTACAAAGCAAGCTTTGTATAGATGAAGATATTATTATAACGACATAGTTGGTGGCAATATAATGATTCTGGTGCTCTTGGTTTAACTAGATAAGATTAGTAAGGAAAAAAAAAGATTTGTTTAAAGCACTCTTGCTTTATGGTTCAGACAAGGCCTATTCATAACTACCTGCCTTGTCAGGATAAGTACTTTAGCATCTTCAAGATTAATCATTAGGTTGGGGCAAAATGTTTTACTTTATTGCATTAATCAACTTTTACAGACATCAACAGTAACTCTATCACCGCTAATCCTGCTAAGAAAGGAAGTAATTTGTGATGGCATCTTGCCCTTCCCTACTTAATCATATCTAAATGCTATTTGAAGTCATAATGACATTTCTTCCTTTATTAATCCAATTACAGGTTCCATATTCTGCAGTAGTAAAGGACAAAATGACCCTACTGTGACAAATGCAGATTTTTATGTTAATGAAAACTGGGCTGAACCTCTGTGCTACACAAAACTTTGGTGAATGCAGCAGTAAGTTGGAAACCTAAAGCATTCCATGAGATTAGCATTTTCAACAAGTCATTCTCCAATTGATAAATAGTCAAAGGATATGAACAGGCAGTTTTCTGATGAAGAAATTAAATCTATCTATAGACATATAAAAATGCTCTAAATAACTACTGATTAGAGAAATGCAAATTAAAACAACTCTGAGGTACTACCTCACACTTACCAGATTGGCTTATATGACAGAAAAGGAAAATGCTAAATGTTGGAGATGTGGGAAAATTGGAATACTAATGCATTGTTGGTGGAGTTCTGACCTGATCCAACAGTTCTGGAGACAATTTAGAACTATGCCCAAAGGACTATAAAACTGTATAGAGAAGATTCTGGGAAGGTGCTGGAGTAGGTCAGAAAATTCTAAGCTCTCCAGATTTCGCCACAAATGAGATAAAATAGCACCTCAGGGTAAACATAGAGCACTAAAAATAAATAAGAATAGGGGCAGAGCAGTGGTCCTCCTGGGACAATCAGGGAAGATCTGAGAATAAATCTCAGAATGAGGTTTGGTCCCTTTGAAGAATATAGAGCCCTGTAGTTAGCTGGGTTGGGGGGCAGCCTCAGCCCTAGCCACAGGAACTTTTACCCTCTGAACAGTGAGGGGAGTTGGGCATCTGAGCTGGAGAAGATTGAGGGAACCTCTGCTGAAAAGGAATGCCAGACCCAGCTGCGTTATAAAAGACATGACCATGGGTAAGAAGGAACCAGCACACTTGCGCCTGGTGAGTACAAAAGCAGTGAGGCAGGGATATTTTACCAGATTTACTGTGGCCACTTACTGGAGGCTAGAGGTCTTCGGTTGCAGGCCAATGGAGAAAACTGAAGTATCTGAGGCCAGAGACACCATCCCGCATGCCCCAGGACTGGAGGCGATTAAAAAAAAAATAAGCTGCTACAAAAAAAAAGTAGGCAAAGGAGAAAGAATTTCAACTATGGAAAGTTACTATGAGAATAGAGAAGACTAGGATTCTTCAGAGAAGGAAACTGAAGCAATGAAACCCTCTTCTACCCCAAAGAGTAATGTCAAATGGTCACCTGCCCAAAAAGAATTTATAGAAGAACTTAAAAAAGACTTTAAAAATCATATGAGATGGATTGAAGAAAAACTAAAGAAAAAAATGAAAGAAAAATAAGATTATGAAAAGAAAGACAACCAATTAGAAAAGGAGATCCAGAATCTTAAGGAAGAAAACGACTTTTTGAAAATCAGAATTGGGCAAGGGAAAGCCAGTGAACTCATAAGAGACCAAGAAATAATAAAACAAAATATAAAGAATGAAAAAGTAGAGGAGAATGTGAAACATTTCATAAGAAAAAAACAACTGATCTGGAGAATAGATCAAGAAGAGAAAACATAGTAATAATCGAACTACCTGAAAGCTATGATCAAAAAAAGAATCTTGATACAATAATATAAAAAATAATAAAAGAAAATTGACCTGAACATTAGAACAAAAGGGGAAAGCAGAAATAGGAAAAAAAAAATCCACTGATCACTACCTGAAAGAGATCCTATGACAAAAATCCACAGGAATGTAATAGCCAAATTCTGAAACCCCCAGCTCAAGGATAAAATATAACCAGCAACAAGAAAAAAAAACTTAAATATGGAGGTACAACAATTAGAATCACACAAGACCTAGCCTCAGTGACACTAAAAGACCACAGGTCTTAGAGCACTATATATCAAAGAGCAAAAGAACTGGGGTTATGGCCAAAAATGTCATACCCAGCAAATGTAAGCATAAACCTTAATGGAAAAAAAATGGACATTTAATGACTTTCAGGATTTTATTTTTAAAAAAAATGAACTTAATAGAAAATTTGACATACAAGAGCCAAGAGAAATAAAAGGTACATAACAAATACTAATTATACAGGACTCAGTAAGGACAGACTGTTTATCTTTTTTGAGGAAATGTAAAATGTATGTCTAAGGTTGTTATGAGTAATTAGGTAGTTCATAAGAAATATTGGGGTAGACCTGAGTATGATATGATTTCAAAAAGTAAAACTGTTTAGGAAAAGCTAAAAAGAAGAATGATTTTATACAAATGAGGTACAAGAGGAAGAACTCAAAAAAATTAAAAAAAGAAAAATAATTTTTAAAATTTTAAAAAATTTTAAAAAGAGGAAGAACCCACACAGAGGAATTAGGGAAGCAGGACTGGTAGCTCTGGAAACCTACTTTTATCACAACAGGTTCAAGGGGAAACAATACATATATATCTAGAAGAGTATAAAAGTCTTCTAAATTCAGAAAGAAATAAAATGCTAAGGGGATAGGGAGGGAGAGAGTATAAGGGAGGGATCTGTAGAGGGGAGGGTGAGGGAACAGGTTAAAGGCAGGTATAGAAGTGTTTTTAGATTAATTGGATTGGGTGGGTAAGGGAGAGATTGTTGGAGGGGAGAGTAGGTTAAGTAATAGGAGGGCAAAGTAGTAGTTAGAAGTAAAGTAGAGGATTCAGGAAAGATAGGAAATAAAAGATGTACAAACATAAAATAAAGATCAGTATAATTTGTTAGGTGAAAAGGAGCGGGGGTGGCGATCATGATCTCAGACAAATTTAAGGCTAAAATAGATTTAATAAAAAGACAAAAATGGGGAAACTACACTATGTGTCAACCATTGTTTTGGACTATTTAAAACAACTAGACAAAATAAGGTTGGAATATTTCTGTGGTGTAGGAAATGATGAGTTGATGGACTTGGAAAAATATCGTTATCCACCCTCAGAGAAACAGAGGGAAAATAAGTATAGTATGGTTTTACACAGATGTATATCAATCTATATGTCTAATATGAGTACAATTATATAGATATATATATCTACATATATATATCTAAGTATATGGATGTGTAAGTGTGTGTGTATATGTATATGTATGTGTGTATGTGTGTGTGTCAATGCCTAATTGTAGCCTTCTGGGGTGGGTGGGAAGAAGGGGGATAAAAGAACAACGTAAAAAGTGCATAGCACAGAACAAAAGAAAACTTAAAAGGAAGTAAAGAAAAGATGGACAGCTCTCAACACAATGTGTAATATTTATTATATAGGCTTTCTTGAAATGGAAATTTATTACTGTATATTTTGAATCCTCTCTTACATTCTGCTGTGCACATGGCAATGATTTTTTATTTTCTTATTTTGTATTATTTTCATTTTAATATTTAAATTTGTTTCTTTTTTATTTTTTATTATGTATTTAAGGTTAAAATAAAATATTAAAAAGAAAAAAAAGGGATAAATCCCTGCATACCCTTTGATCCAGCAATGCCACTACTAGGTTTACTAAAGTATAGCAGCTCTTTTTGAAGTGGCAAAGAATTGGAAATTGAGGAGATGCCAATTAATTGGGGAATGGCTGAACAAGTTGTGTATATTTGTGTATATGAGTGTAATGAAATACTATTGTACTATAAGAAATAATTGAATGAATCCAACCATTCTGTAGAGCAATTTGGAACTATGCCCCAAGGGCTATACAAACATGCATACTCTTTGACCTAGCAATACCACTACTAGGTTTGTATCCCAAAAGAGATTAAAAAAAAAAAGGAAAATGACCTATATAGCAGCTCATTTCTGTGGGTAAAGAATTAGAAGTTGAGGGAAAGCCCATCAAATGGGGAATGGTTGAACAAGTTGTGGTATGTGATTATAATGGAATATTATTGTACTATAAGAAATGATGGGCAGGATGCTCTCAGAAAAACCTGGAAAGACTTACATGGGCTGATGCAAAGTGAAAAGTACTGTGTACAAGTAACAGCAATATTGTAAGATGATCAGTTGTGAATGACTTAGCTATTCTCAGCAATACAACAATCCAAGACAACTCTGAACGACTTATGATGAAAAATGCTTTTCATCCCCAGAGGAAAAACTGATGATGTCTGAATACACATTGAAGCATATTTTTTTTTACTTTATTTTTCTTGAGTTTTTTTCTTCCATATGTTTTCTTTTACAACATGACTATTATGGATATGTTTTGCATGACTACACATGTATAACCTACATTGAATTGCCTGCCTTCTCAATGAGTGGTGGGGGTGGGGAGGGAGGAAGGGAGAGAATTTGGAATTCACAGTTTTAAAAATGAATGTTAAAAATTGTTTTTACATGTAACTGGGGAAAAATAAAATACTAAACAAAACAAAAAGTCACATGAAAATACTCTAAGTCACCATTAATTAGAAAAAATGTAAGTTAAAATAACTGTGAGGTATCACCTCACACCTATCAGATTGACTAATATGAATGAAAAGGAAAAGAACGAATTCTGAAGGGGGTGTGGAAAAATTATGATACTAATGCACTAATGACAAAGTTGTGAACTAGTCCAACTATTATGCAGAACAATTTAGAAGTATGTTCAAAGGACTATAAAACTGTGCATACCCTTTGACCAAGAAATACTACTCCTAGGTCTATACCCCCAGAGAGATCAAAGGAGAAAGAACCTGTGTTGTGTGTGTGTGTGTGTGTATCAACTCTTCTTGTGGTAGCAAAGAATAGGGAATTTAGAGGATGCCCATCAATGGGGGAATGGCTGAACAGATTGTGGTATATGGTTGTGTTGGAATACTATTGTGTTATAAAAATGATTGGGGGGGCAATTTCTGAAAAACCTGGGAAGAATTATATGAAATTATGCAAAGTGAAGTGAGCAGAACCAGAAGAACACTACACAGTAACAACAATATTGTAATGATAATCAACTGTGAAGACAATGATTCAAAACAATTTCAAAAGGTCCCATGATGAAATATGCTATCCACCTCCAGAGGGAATTGATGAACTCTTAGTACAGATTGAATCATAGCTTTTTTTTAATCTTATTTTTTCCCAACATGGCTTATGTGGAAATGTTTTGCATGACTTCACATGAAGAATTAATATCATATTGTTTGCCTTCTCAATAGGTGGGGTAGGGATGTGAAGAAGATAATTTGTGATTCAAAATTTTAAAATAGTGAATGTTAAAAATAAAAAGGAAGGTGCAAAAATGTCTTATTGTCATAATTCCATCTTTTTTAAAATTTTAATTCACCTATGTGATTTCTAGGAAAGTTAGTTTAGTTCCATGGACCTCAGGGTTCTCATTGCCAAATGAGGGAAATGAAATGTTGTGATTTTCAAGGTCCCTTCTAGTTCTAACATTCTTTGAAATCCTCCACTCTAAATTTCAACCTTACTTCCACCCTGCTGGAAACTTAGACTCTGCCCTGGAACCACCCTGATCTCTGATAGGTGGATATTTGCCTTATCTTTCTTGGATCTACCCCATCAACTCATCTGCCAGCTATCTCCAGACTGTGTCATCCATATGATCTCTCTTTCTAGCACCCTTTACAAGTTATCTTATCCACATTAGACCTAAGCCCATCCACTGCCTTGCATGATTTTTCTTTGTATCACCAGTATTCAGCACAGTACATAATAGCATAATAATAAACACATATATTCTTAATAAATGATCTATCTATTGATCTATTTATCTACATTACAAGGCATCTCCATTTTGGTGGCATTCATATTCAAGTCATTAACAATGACTAACTGAGAATGTCTGCTATAATAAGTTCATACTTTTAAATTGTTTTATTATGATTTGCTTGTTGAATCTCTCATCATAATAGCAAGTTAGAATAACCCACACAGGCAGAGAGTCAATCCTTAGCCAAAGGACTACAGCAAAATATCTAAATGGCAGCCAGTAATCTGTGAAGAGGCTACAATCTATGAACCATAGTTGTGCTGGTGGAGAAGCTACTGTTCAATCCAAGATTTTTGGTAGCAATAATACAAATTAATATAAAATGCCTTTCTGGACTGTTTTAGAAACCATGTCCTTCCTTACATGGTAGAGACCACTGTGGAATTGTATCTCTGGGAAATAAAGCAAAGGAGAAGCTTATATTTGGATCTGTTCTTCCTCAACCTTATCTTGCAGTGTACATTACCCATCCATTCTTCTTCTCTGCACTCTGAGTCTGTGCACTGCTTCCTCATCAGTACCATTAATTTTTATCCTAATATATTTTTCTTAGAAAGGCAAATCCACTCTTTCATGTCTCTAAGAAAATAGACTTACCAGACCTCTGCTTATCTGTACTAGTGGGAAACCCAGTGAATTCAAAGATGGTTCCTGAGCTGGTGAGTTGAAAAGCAGCATAGAGTAGTGGATATGGAGCTGAACTTAAGTTCAGTCCTAGATTAAAATCTTATGCAAATATAAACAAATAAGCATATGTTTGTAAAGGAATACTGCTCTCCTAGTGGTATAAAAGATGAAATATGCCTCCCCTAGATTACCCCACAAGGGATAAGACAAAAGTGTATCCTTAGACACGACCAAAGGAAAGCCATTAGACCTGAGTTTCATCATCCATAAAAATAATATTTCACTATCTACATTATAGGATTGTTATGAGAAAAATACTGCAATTTTTAAACTATTATATAAATTGGAATTATTAATAATTATTTGTGGGTTATTGACTTATGATGATTGCTGACTTCAGTTCATAAAATCGAACCTAAGCATGCATTCTAAGGCCCTTCCTGTACCTAGCAATAATGAAGGATGACATAGTCCCCTCATAAATTATCTCTATGGTATAGTAGATGGAACTCAATTTAATTTTGTTTTCCTGAGGTAAAAATAATCCAAAATAGGCTAAGTGACACAATCAATAAATGATCAATGCAGGCCTGAAACTATAAGTTTTCTGTACCTATGATCTTCTCTACACTGATGTCTACCTTTCAGGAAAAACCAGGTTTACAGATTTTTTTAAATATGTATTTTCATAATCAAATATTCATTATTCTCCTTTAACTATATTGAGCTGACTAGTGTATGAATTTGACAAGTAGGTGAATGATTGGAAGTGACTAGCAAAATCAATTAATGCTAAACCCTTTGGCCAACATTAGGATAGTGAAGTAATTCTATTGTTTGACTGACAGAGCTACCATCTGCAAGACTACAAGACTGTAATAGTAAAGACAATCTCATTCCATTACAGATACTTGGAGATAATTGACAATAACAAATATGAATATAATACCTTTCTTTCTACAGTTTTACAATGTTCTAAGAACATTAGACTAGGAGTCCAATGACATAGACCCATCATTTAAAAAAAAGAAGAAGAAGAGTTCTTTACCCTTGGACAAATAGATTATTTGTCAGTACAATTAAGGGGTTGGAGCTTAAAGCCCCTTTAAACTCAAAATTAACATTTGATGCCAATTAATTTCTCCTCAAAAAGAGCTTAATTGTACTTTCTTGCAAGAATATACACCAAAAGTGTTGACTTGGACTATTTTAATGACATCATTGTGTGTGTTGGCTATGCTACTTTTTAAAATCTGTCTTGAATATCCTATGAGAACTTGGAACCATGTTTTCTATATCAGTGAAGAATAATGAGCACTTAGATTATGACTTTTTATTAGGAATAAAGCAGTAATATAAGACATTAAAATATTAATATTTTACAAAAACCCTTCATTCTTTTTTTTAATATGATCAGAGATTAGATATAGGAGTTTATCTTTAGAGTCGGAAAAGACCCCAGAGATCTCCTCATCCTACCATCTGTCATTTCTATCAATGAATAAACTGAGGCCTAGTGAGGAGTAATTTTTACAAGATCACACAAGTAGTAAATAAAAACATAGAATTCAAACCCAGCTCCTAAAACACCCAATCTAGTACTCTGTCCATTAAACTATGACAAAATTATGACTTATTAAATATCGTAAATAATATAAGTTTAGCACTATGGAATGAGATGTAGTCATCTTAAAATCAACATGTTCAAAACTGAACTCATTGTCTTTCCCTTTAAATTCTGCTCTACTCCTAACTTGCTGTTACTACCAAAGGAAACATGATCTTCCAATTCCCTCAGGCTTGCCACTTATGTTTCATCCTCAATTCCTCACTATCTCTAACTTCCTATATCCAATCTGTTGCAAAGGCCTGTTGACTTCACCTTTCAGACATCTCTCAAGTACAGCCCCTTTTCTCCTCTGATACTGCCTCTACTCTGGTGCAGGCCCTTATTACCTCATGCCTGAACAACTACAATAGCCTGATAATGGCTCTGCCTATGTCAAGTCTCTCCATACTCCAATCTATCCTCCATTTAGCCATCAAAGTGATTTTCCTAAAGTGTGGGTCCAAACATGTCGGCCCTTACTCCACTTCAATAAACTCCAGTGGTTCCTAATCATCTTTAGGATTAAACACAAAATCCTCTGTTTTCAGTTCAAAGCCTTTCTTAACCCAGCCCCCTCCTACTCTTCCAATCTTCTTAAACCTTACTCCCTGCCACATTCTCTTTGATCCAGTAACACTGGATTCCTTGCTGTTCTATGAACAAGACACATTTCTAAGCTCTAAGCATTTGCTCCGGCTATCCTCCATGCCTACAATGTTCTCCCTCTTTGTATCTGCCTATTACCTCCTCTGGCTTCTTTTAAGTCCCAATTAAAATCTCATTTTCAACAGGAAAACTTTCCTAATCCTTAAATTAGTCTAGTGACTATCCTTTTTTAATTATTTCCTATTTATCCAATATATAGCTTGTTTGTCCATATTTGTTTGCTTGTTGTCTCCCCCATTGAATTCTGAATTCCTTTAGGGCAATGATAGTCTTTTTGCCTCTTTTTGTATCTCCAGTGCTTAGCACAGTGCTTGGCACATAGTAGGCACTTGATAAAGTACAAATGGATTATTAAATTTCAAAGTATTATAATACAAAGTATGCTTAACAGTAATACTATAATGTACCATTTTAAAGGATTCAGAAGGCCCCTCATAATTTTGCAGGCTATCAAAATAAATTACGAACATCATTTATCACTTTACGAAAAATGTGCAGGAGAACTATGAAACAAATTGTCTATTATCACACAGGTAGTGCCTAAGGAGTGAATCTTGGTCAATGAAGTGGGGTCATAGTCCAAAGGACACAAGTTAATAAGGACTTCCAGCCAATGGAATGTCAGATAAAAGAGAATTCGATGGATTTTAATGTTTTGTTACATGCTTGGATCCTTCAGATAGGGGTGGTTTGGAGGGAATAAAATTAGAAACAAACTGTATGTGCTTGAATCAGGAATCTATTTTCATGACCACATCCATTTAACAAGTGCCTACTAAGTGGATGAGTATACTACTCTTCACAAGGCCTTCTAACGCATTCCAATGTACATGCTCCCTCACTGAAAATTTGTCAGAAATGTTGTTGGAAATCTCCTGTGCAACTTGGAGCAGAAAAGGAAGAATCTTAACATGAACTTTGAAGCCAAAATACTTCTCCATTCCCCAAAACACACATAACTGAATAACATTAGAAGGATAGTTGTCAGATAGTTCAAAGGGAAAGAATTCTATACTCTCAATTTCTGATCAAAGAAATGTGGACTTGTAAAATAAAATATATTTATTTAATTGTCAGACAACCAAATTGATATATTAATTTGGTGTAGAAAAAAGTTTAGCCAGATTTAACCATATCAATAGCATTTTATAAGTAACATTTTGAAAGCTGAATCTAAATCCATTCATATATGTGCATGTGTGTACATATAGTATATGTGTGTCTGTATATACATTCATACATATATACATATTATATATACTTGTATGTGTGTATGTATGTGTATATAAATGTATATGTGTGTGTGAATATATATATAATATATATGTGTGAATATATATATGTGTGTATATATATATATATATGGGAGGGAGGTGCTATTATTATCAGCATAGCAGATGAGGAAACTAAGACAGACAGAGGTTAAGTGACCTGTCCAGAGTTACTTGGCAAGGCTTAAATCATACCTTATAAATCAAGCAAACAAAACCATTTCATTTGACATTGAGAAGATTAATTCCATGAACTTTTAATGGTGCTGTGATGACTCCTTCTCACAACAGCTATGCCAGGCAGAAGAGCACAAGGAGCAATATTTTATTGGCCTGGGGTGTGGTGGAAAGAATAGATAGGGAAGAGGTTTGTTTGTTCCCCCACATCTCTTTATCTTTCAATTATACCTTAATGAAATCTAACACCCATCTAACCTTTCTGAGTCTCATTCTCTCAATTTGTGAAAAAGATGATAAAGTATGTACTATTTCAGAGTTATTTTGAGTATCAAATATGATAGTTGGTAAGATAGTTTATAATTCTAAATCTCCATATAATGTACTTTTAATATTTACATGACTCTCCTCTGATAAACAATCTTTAATAATTTTTTTTAATTCCTGAAGAATAAAGTCCAAACACTACAAATCTGCGTCCAAGGCCTTTTCACTCCAGTCTTTTCTCAACATTCTCTCCCAGTACCATTCTTCAATTCAAACACTGCACTCTGGCCAGGCTAGACTCATTGTCTCATAAATATACATCTCATGGCCTCACCTCTCCACTTCATTAATCTCAGTGATCCCTCTGCCTAAAATACCTTTCTCTTTTCTGCCTATTTAAATATATGTTAATGAATTTCTTTATTTTACAAGTATTTATAATGTTTCTCCCATTGGCATCCTTCCAAGTGAGCAATGATTTTTAAACAAAAAGTAAAACCTCCATTATAAACAACCATACTCAAGAAAATAAATTCCCGAACTGATCATACCCCACAAATTATGTCTCTCTCTTTATATTTTAAGTTCACTGTCTCTCTGACAGGAGGTGAGTGGCATATTTCAATTTTAGTCTACTGGATATATGTATCATTGGTATTTTTTCAGAGTAAGTCTACCAAATGTACTTTCCTCTATGTTTTTGGTCATTATATAAATTGTTCCCTTACTACTATTCATATCACTCTGCATCAGTTCGCAAGAAATCTTCCCAGTTTTCACTTAAACTACCTATTTCATCATTTCTTTCATAATAATACTCTTATTACATTCATATAACAATTTTTTAGCCATTCCCAGGAGGAAAATACCCTCTTAATTTCCAGTTTTGGCTATTATGAAAAGAAATACTATAAGTATTTGCAGCTAGAAAGATAGATGATAGATATAGATATGTGTATATATAAATATACATTACATATATAGATATACATATATGTGTGTATATGTGCATGTATGTGTGTTTATACACATTTTTTTTTCCATTTGCTTTGGTCTCTTTAGGACATAGGCATAGCATTGACTAGTACTGGTAGTGTCAAAGGGATCAAAGGGTATGAACAGTTCAATAACTTTTGGAATATAGCTTCAAATTACTTTCTAGAATGGCTGGACCAGAGCTTTGCCGACAATGCCCCAGTATACCTGTTTATTTTAGCCTCTCCAAATATTTGTCATTTTCCACTTCTGTCATTTAATCCTTTGATGGATGGATACAAACTCTTTGTTGATTGAATTTGAATTTCTCTAATTAGTAGTGTTTTAGAGCATTTTTTGTATTATTGTGGATATCATTTTTTCCCCTTTGAAAGTTTCCTAGTCATATTATTTCATCATTTATTGGGGAATGATTCTTAGTCTTATAAATTTGAAATTATCATATATATTGGAAATGAGACCTTTGCCAAAGAAATGTATTGCAAAGATTTTCCCAGTTACCTGGTTCTCTTCTAATTTTTACACAACTTTTAATTGTATAAAACCTTATTTATTTTATATATTGACAACTGTCTACTTTATATCACATGATCTTCTGTATCACTTATGGAGTCACAAACTCTTCCCCAACCATGTATTCAAAATACAATTTTTCTTTAGTCCTCTAATTTGTTTATGATGTGACCTTTTATATTTAGGTCACAGGTATGTTCAGAGCTTATCTTGATATATGGAGGTATTGTTCTAATCCTAATTTCTGTTACACTGTGCTCCAGTTTTCCCAGGAGATTTTTATAAAATAATGAGTCCTTCCCGTGTTAACTAGGGATTGGTGGTTTATCAAACATTAAGCTACTGTATTTGTTTGTTTCCATATGTTCTATACCTAATCTGTTCCACTAATCAACTTTTTTTTTTAACTATCAAATCTTTTTTTATGTTTTTTTTTTTTTTGGTGAGGCAATTGGGATTAAGTGACTTGCTCAGGGTCACACAGCTAGTAAGTGTCAAGTGTCTGAGGCTGGATTTGAACTCAGGTCCTCCTGACTCCAGGGCCAGTGCTCTATCTACTGCACCACCTTTTCCATGATTATTGCTTTGTGGTTCAGGTTGAGACCTGGTATTTGTAGGCCAACTTTCCTTTTTTTTTTCATTATAACCCTTAATAGTTTTCCCTTTTTGTTACTCCAGATGAATCCCATTTCTTCCAACTCCATAAAACATTCCTTTGGCATTACCTACTTAAATCTTCTAGCTTCTTCAAGGTTCAGTTCAAATGTCATATACATATGAAAACTTCCTAGAGCAACTGAGCTTTCATTGATTTCTCTGAACTAATAGCAACAATAGCGTACCTTATAGTTCTGCTATATTTTTTACAAACTTCTTTGTGACATCTTGTCATATTCTTTTAAACTCATGTTTTGTTACCTCCAATGAAGTACTATTCCAATACCTGCTTGTGCACCAGAAGTCACCCTGTATTTATGAAGTCAATGCCAACACAGCACAAAGTTTGGTAGTTCCAAATAAACTATAAAATCTATTATGGGTACATCAATAGTGTCTTTCATGCCTGGAACAGTCTAGCTAAGATAAGAAGTCATCACTAGCATAAGAGTCATCAAGTAATGGATTTGTAGTCAAAGCACATCAGGAAGGCATTGGTAAATGTAATATGGATTTTTTCAAGAAGTTCCAAACAAAATCACAAATTATTAAGTGCAGAGATCTAAGTTTTTATATGAATTTTTAACAAGATTTTCATTGGCTTAAGGGCAGAGACCATATCTTATCCTTCTTTGTGCCTCTCATATTACTTTTAATATAGTACTTTTATAATATAGTAAATATTTATGGATTACATGATCTTCACATTAATCATGATTATTTATATAGTGCTTTAAAATTTGCACAGCACGTTATATGTAATATCTCATTTGATCCTGACAACAACATGATTACTTAGGTACTTTTATTATCTTCAACTTACATATTTGCCTAGAATCATACAGCTAGTAAATAATTGATTTGAGATTCAATCTCAGGTCTACCTGGCTGCTGTTGGGCCACATTGAGCTAAAAATTAGCTAATTGTTAACCCAAACCCTAAATGTCATGTTAAATACACACAGTGAAATGTGGACTTCATCCTTCTCAACCACCATTTTGTGTGTGTGTATGTGTGTGTATTTGAAAGCACTTTTGTTGGCTTCATTCTCATAGAGAATAAATTCTTGTCTACATAGTAATACCCTTATACATGCAGTTTTATTTGTTTCATAGGAATGGTAAAAGGCTAAACTACTAAGAACTATCACAATTAATGAACTGTAAATGGACATATAGTTCTTAAGAAAACTGTTCTCCAATTGGGTTAAAATAATGTCCTGAGAGAGCTCTATGTTCTGTCCCAGTTCTGCTCCATACCCTTTTACACTTTGTTGCTTGGTGATTGGTCCACAGGGCATAACTTGATGAATTAAGTGAATCATCAGCTCTTTAGTAAACAAGATAAATTTTGGTAAATTATGCATCAAAATGCAATAATAAACCCAACATAGAACCAGCATTGCTTACCATAACTACCACTCATCTTCTTTCCCTTATTTAATTGATGCAACTGAAATTTCAATGAGAAATATACTGAATAGACTAGTAAATCTAATAATGAACGATTATAAATAAACAAAAAACCTTACTATTAAATTGATCTCAAATAAAACAATGTGCAAAATTGTTGACGGATCCTTATATCATCCAGGTGTTCCCAATGTCAGTGTTTTTGCTGAGTTTAGTAGTTGTCATGGAACTACTCCCACCCTGCCTTGCCCAGAAACAAAGTTAAAAGGATATTTGCAATTCTAAAATAAACCTCTCTCTTCCCTTCTGGAGAAAGGGCAAAAATAGTATAACCAGGTAACTTGTATTGATATGGCATGTGAACATCATAACTACAAAATATGCAGAAATTGCCATTTCTGGATAGGTATTCTTATTGTTGAGGACCCTGAGCCTGTCAGCTTCTAAATCATACCCAACAGAAGTAACACTTCCGGTGCACAAATTATCTAATTGAGAGTAAGACAGTCCTGCATCAACCCCTTTAATATCCTCCTGCATTCCTCTATTGATAAGGAAACAAAGCCCTATAATATGAACCTCCTGCCACAGAGATACAACAAATTTTGGGATATATGATAACCAGTCTCATCGGAACTAGTTCTGGCATAAATTTGATAGGTGCTCCTTTTAACAACCAGTGAGTTCTGGTTGAAGCATTAAATAGCTGAATGACCATAGACCCATACAAACAGAAACTCTATAATTTCAGACTTGTCAGAGCAATTTATTTCTGAGTGAGCTATTCAGTGTACTGAATATTTTTTTCCTAAAGCTCCCTATAGCTGAATTGGCTAGCTAAATCACCTACCTTTGCCTGGCTTGGGCATTTCTTTTCCACTTCAGCTATCCCCTTGAAATCAGCTACCTTTTCCTTGTAGGTGTAGACTAACTCATAAGCTACGGGCTTTCCATAATACATGCCCATTCTAAGTTGGATAAAACACTATTTCATCATTCCAGTCACCTGGTGCTGAGAAAATAGGCACCACTGACAATGCTACCCATATTTCTTCTTAGTCTTCTTTGTTAAGCCATCATCCACCTCCCAATCCCTAAACCTGACTTTATCATTATCTGATTACTCATTTCTATTTACACCCTTCCCAAAGGTAATATCATTTGCATTCATTGATTCAGGAACAATCTCTCTACAGATCATTCTGTACTCTCTATATCTAGCCTTAACCTTTCTTCAGGTTCACACCGATGATGGTGGGTTGAATAGCTCTACCTTCCAACAGCCTCTGCAAATCACCGCATTCAAAACCCTCCTTTAAATTCACTATTTTCTTTGGAGGGTATCAATATCCTGTTAGTCATTCAAGTTCATTAGAGAGCAGAACTGCAGCATCAGAAACCATCTAACACAAATTGTCCCTGAAGAATCCCTTTTCTTACATGTGACAAGTGATCACCAAGCCTTTATTCAAATAATTCAAGTAAGCCACTTCTTAAGGAATCTCATCTTTCTTTTGAATAACTGTAACTGCTAAGAAACTTAAATCTGCCTTTTTTGTAACTTTCAACTATTGTTTCTGGTTCTTCCCTCTGGATCTAAGCTGAGAAAATCTAATTCTTTTTCCATGGGACAACTCTCCAAATGTCTGAAAATAACTATAATAATTTTAAAGATATTTTTGTTTCATAACCCTTTCATTTTGAAGTATATACATCCTCTTCCTCCACCCAGGGAGACATTGTAATGAAGGGAAAAAAGAAAGAAAAACTGTCCAAAAATACTAACAAACATCACCAAATTTTGACAGTTTATTCTACATTCATATTTTTCCAGTTCTTCAAAAAAGGGAGGGAGATGCATTTTCTCATTCCTTTTTTTGATTCCAAGCTTAGTAATGATAATAACACAGCATATTGTTTTTATTTTTGTGACATGCATACATATGTGGATGCATGTGTGCATGTATGTTTTATTATGCTAAGTTCTGGTTACTTCCCTTTAAATTGGTTCAAACAAGGCTTCCCATCCTTTATATCTTTTTTGCCATTTTTCAAAGGGCAGTAATATTTCATTATATTCATGAACACACAATTTTTTAAACATTTCCCAGTTCATGAACATGTATTTTGTTTTGTTTTGAGTTTATTTGTTTTGCTACTAAAAAATGCTACCGTAAATATTTTGATGTATATATAACTTCCCTTCCTATCTTGGACCTTTTGGGTGGTATATATGCCTAACGGCAGGATCTATAGGTCAAAGAATATGAACATTTTAGTCTGCATCAGTCTTTTTTAAAAATGATTTCAAAGATGAATTAAACAACATTTGCAAGTGAAGGTGAACTTCATACTACAAAGAAAGAGGTTACACCTCTCACCTCACAACAGATGATCACAAAAAAGTAATGTTTTTGGTTTTGTTTTTTTCCAGTGTAGAAAGAGCCACAAAGGCCAAAGGACTTGTTCAAAATCTTTCTGATAAAAGTACCATTGTAACATATTTTAGCTTCAGATTTTCAATCTCTATGTCAAATAAATTATTTTACTTGAATTCAAATGCTTATCTCAAAATTATTTTGACATCTTAACTATACCATAGCAACAGCAACAACAACAAAAATATAATGGCAAATTGACCTGTTTTCTTTTGACAAGTTTGACATGTTCTAAATGTTTGATTCATTCTTTCCCACATTTCTGTATATTGAGTAAGCACTAGAGGTTAGGGGTCCTTGAGCTTAAGCATTTGGTAATTGAGACAATTTTTTATTTCCATAGCTACATCTGCTGAAATCCTTTGGTCTGTTCACAACCAAATGAAAGCATGGGAGCCTGTGACTGAAATCATAGTGGATTGGTAGGTTTGGTCAAAACTGAAATGGATGTTCTGCAAAGAGTAATGATCAAATGATCAAGGAATCATTAATGGTACTAATCCCTCTCCCTGTCCCCACTTTCCAAATGTTTAAGCATTGTTGCAATGACTTTGTCAATATTTCTTCTCCCGCCACTTTTCAAATTAGTGAACACTACTATGTGGACACAGGAAAGCTGTCAAATCAAATGATAAAATGAACCCAATCTCAGCCTCCCTATTTCATCACCATTTTTGTATGTGAATAGCATGTCAACACATTGAAAACAAAGCTATTATTTTTGTTCATTATCTTTTATTTTCAGTTCTGATATCAAACATAATGACTAGATTTTCATTTCCATCCCCACAGCAACTAATATAAGTTTAAAAGAAGTGATAATACAACAAAAAATACTGTTCTTATGTATTTGTAAGGCAGGTGCTCACATGTCTACCTTGATGGTATTTTAATGATACTGTAAAGAGATCACCATGCCACCACCTCAGATTCCAATCTTCCTGATTCTGGAGGTAAGTCAGAACTGAAGAGAATAAATGTGAGTGAAATATAATGAAGCAAAAAGTCATTTTCTTTGGATAAAGGTTGATAGTTATCTGCGTATGTAGGTAGCATGCCCTATGTGGATCTGTTGAAGGAACGAGTGATATTTAGTCTAGAAAAAAAATAAGACGGTAAAAGTGGGCTGTAAGTATTTTGAAGGACTGTCATGAGTAAAAGCTATTAGATTTGTCTTACTTGGTCAAAGAGAAAAGAAAAATAATTAATAAAAATGCAAATATAGCCTTGATGCAAGGGGAGGGGAAGAAGTACTGGTAAGGCAGTAGGCTCTCCCTCACTGGAGATCTTCAAGTTAAGCATGGATAAAAATTTATTGAGTACATTGTAGGGGATATTCTTATTCACCCACAGGTTGGCATTACTGGACTCTTTGGTTCCTTTCAATTCTGAAATTTTGTGATTCTGAGTGTTAGATTTAGAATCAGAAGACCTGAGTTAAAATCTTGGTACTGATATTTAATGCCTATTCCAATTAAGGAAACTATTTTACCTTTTCTTTCCTCAGTTTCCTCATCTGTAAAATGTAGGGGATATATTGGAATAGATGACTTCTAAGGTCCCTTCCATCTCTAAGTTTATGATCTTATTAAAAGCAATATAAATTACTCAGTCTTACACCTTACAAGTTTTGTAGAAAATTCCTGGAGATTCAATGTAATCCACAAAGCACACGTAACATAGTGCATTAAATTTACTAAGTGCTTGACAAAAATTATTTCATTCAATGTAAAAATTCTAGTTTTGAGTCCATGAGATTCATTGTAAGATGTATCATTTATTTGATTGATTCATTAAGTGATCTGGTGAGTTTCAGTTCATATTCCCAGGGATCAAGAGGCATATGCAATTCTCTCTGTCCCTCATATTACTAGAAACTGACTTTGACTATGGGATTTACTTGATTCAGTTTTTATAGTTGCTCTCCTTCAACCCTTTTCCTTTTTATTAGAGTCAACTAAAGTCCAATTGTTACAGGCAGTGAGGAAGAAGAGCTAATGAAAACTTAGAAGTGCCAGTATACTTCCAATGACAGGTAGATCATTACCTGTAACCCATACCATTTCACTACTTGAAAGCTCCAGTTGGAAAATTCTTTCTCATTTTGATATGAAATTAGCATCCCTGTAACATCTTTTCACTATTCTGAGTTCTGCCCTCTGTGCCCAAATCAAATAAATTTATTTCTTCCTTTATGTCAGTCCTTCAAATATCTGAAGCCAGTGATCATCTCTCCTTTGTCTTTTCTTGCTCAAGTTAAACATCCCTTGCTGTTTCAATTTTTCCTTGTATGACTGATTTTATCAACCACACATAGTTCCTGTCACTTTGATCTGGATCGTCATCATTTGTCAACATGAGGGAATAATCAAAACTAGGATAACTTCATTTATTTTCATATTCATATTAATGAGCATTGTAAAGTGTTTTTCCTCATGGCATCAATAGTGGGAAATTTTACATAGGCTAGCAATCATGGGAATTCCACTGTGTATCAGAACAGAGATTTCCTGCTTTTAAATCCTTGCTTGACTGTGTTAGGCCTAATTACTGGAAAAAATAAACAATAAGGAGTATCCAATGAAGAAAGAGAATATAAATCTATTCCAAGGATTCTGGGAAACACTTATGAGTTTATAGCTTACAGAACTAAGTATGGATGCAATATATAGTTCCAACTCCCCCATAGCAGATTAGTAAATGTATTGAACATTTCATCCTGATTTTAATTTAGGTAATATTCCCATTAGAAATGCTAACTAATTAGAGTATTCATTCAATGTCCATAATTATAACTTAATGGAAAAATTCCAATAGGGGTTAATTCTGTTTTTCCTGTTAAAATTGTGTACTTTAAAGAAATGTGCTGAATAGATACTGCTATTTAAAAGCATATACTGATGTTCCTAATACAGGTGTTTCTCTCAAACTCAAGAATGAGTACAACATTTTACAAAAACCAAGGTCAATTATGGGTGAATTAGTGAAGAGTTACATGTTAGGTATATAATTCTTTTGAAAATCATTTGACTTGCTGTATACTTTGTGATTATAATAGAAGAACTTCAGATATTTGCCCGACAAATAAAAAAAGATATTATTTCTTGATGAACAAAAGGACAAACACTTATCCTATTCCATGTGTTATCATATAGCTATTATGGATACATGGTGCTATGCCCATAATTACAAAAGGCCCATACATTTACGTATGTTCAGATATCTTCAGAACCCCACAAAGAATGTACATTTCTTAAAAGCAGGGCCTATTTCAAATATGTTTTTATAATTCTAGCATAGTACCTAACCCAATACCTAACACATAATAGGCACTTGCTGATGGATAGATCTTTCGGGAAGGTCTACCCTAAAGGAATGTGTGTGTGTGTGTGTATGTGTGCGTGTATGCATGTGTGTGTATGTATGTATGTGTGTATACACACATGCATATATATATGGAAGCACTGACACATTCTGATTATACATATACATGTATATACATATAAAATGTATGTATATATGTATATATTAATATATATATACATTTTTTTCCTTAGAGGTCACATGGAACTACTAGAGTTTAATGACTAAGTGGGTGACACCTACATGGAGGTTGGATTAGAAAGGTCAAAAATTAAGTCAAATGTTCCAATTAGAAGCCTATTGAATAATCTAGATAAGAGATTGTAATAGAGAAATTCAAAAGCAGCATGGATTTAGAGAAAAAGATGAGTTTTGTTCCAGCAAGTTATAACTACTGACATATAAACAAGTAATACACTTTTTTTTCCTGATTAAAGACAGCGAGGCTAACTCTTCCGGGGGGAAAAAAACATAATTGAAGAAAAAAAAAAGATAGTCATTTCATACAAATCATGGTATTAGGGAAGAGATTTTCTTGCAATATTTTAATATTGTAGGAGAAAATAAAAGAGAAAGTTGTTTTAGGCCAAGAAAAGTATACAAACTTTACAAACTTCAAAACTGAGTGGCAAATAAAGGCACAGTATCAGACCCTGGGAGTTTCTAAGTCAGTGGAGAATCAAAACATAATACTCTCTCAAGTAAACACAGAGCAAATTTGTAAAGAAAAAAAAAGAAAAAATTCAAAATTCTCAAACAAGAAGGAAGATAAGTTAAGAGACTTGAAATGAAAGAAAACTCAAAGTAGTAACCAAAATAGTGAAACAAAGAGGCCAGCCACAGCACATTAAAAACAAAGGAAAACAAAGCAAAGAATGCCATAATGCTATTATGGGTAAAAAGAAGGATGCTCATCAACTTCAACTTTTCTATTTGCTCTATCAGTGCTCAATATCTAATTGCAAAAAACAACATTTGTGATGAAAATTATAGATTCCCTCCATTTTCTAAACATAATCTCACAACATCATCCATAGTTAATTTGGAAGAGATCTGATTTAAGATGGATGTTGGACTCGGAGCCAGGATATCTGTTTCTGATGCTTACCCGTGTCAATAAGACAACAAACATCATTAAGTACCTACTATATACCAGGCACTGTGCTAAGTGTGGAAAATACAAAGAAAGGCAAAAAACAGTCCCTGCTCTCAAGGAGGTTGCCATCTAACAGGTAGAACACAATTTAATATCTCTCTCTCTCTCTCTCTCTCTCTCTCTCTTTCTCTTTCCCTATACACGGATACATACCACATACTAGTAAATATGTATACATATGTTTATACATGTTGTACACATGTGTATATGTTTATATGTATGTATTAGGGAAGACATGGACATTAAGGGGAATGGAGGAAGGCACGTTGCAGAAGGTAAAGTTATACCTGGGACTCAATGGAAGCCAGGGAAGTTAGAAGACAGAAATTAGGAAGGAGATAATTCCAAGCCTGGAGGACAGCCAGGGAAAATATCAGGAGCAAGAAAGATGGACTGATGACCATGAGCAAGTCACTTAACTTTCCACAGTTTTCAAATCTGTAAAATATACAAAATGATGCCTATGTTACCTACCACATAATAAAGCATCAAATGAGTTCTTAAAATTCTTTTGCAAAACTTAAAGAACCATATAAATAACAGCTATTTTTGTTTTGACTTATATATGAGAAAACTAAGGCCAAGAGAGAAAAACATAACTTTCCCAAGGCCACATAATAAGGTAATGATAGAATAAAGACAAGAACCTGGTTCTCCTGAGGTCCACCCCAATGCTCTTGCCTCTATACTAGACTGCTTCATCTATTCCCATGGTGAAGGTTGAGAACTACACACCCAAAAAGCACGTATTTTTTTCCAAAATAGACCATTCATGTCTATATTTTATGATAAGACATTTTGAGAGCAAAAATCTCTAAGTGCCATTAGGTCATTGGCTGCTATGAGGTTAGCTAATTTTTGCTTTCCCTATTGAGAATTAATACTTCATAGTGAATTGTGGGAGTTCACACTGCAGCTAAAGAGATTTATTAAAAAGATCCCTTAACTAAGGCATTTAATTATTTAGCTATTACGGCACATCAAAGATATATATCTCATTTTTTCCTAGTAACACTGGTACAGAGAAAAACATCAGTGCAAGTTTGCAGTACTTTTTTCCCCTTAAATGATAACAAATCCCTAATACTCTTGATAGACTTATTTTGTATTTGTTGCTTAGTGTGTGCAATTATTTTTTCAGATTGAAATTCATTGATTCAATTTTTATTATCTGTGACATATCTCATTGGTGAGGATATTATAATCTGTTATATTATAAACATCCATGTAATGATGTTAGGGCAATTGCACTTATTTGACAGTTTTATGGAAGTTTTGGGATTGTTCTGTGCACTTACCTGAAGCAAAAGATACAGCTGTCTCCAAATACTTGGCACCATATACAGATCTGGTCAAACCTGATTGGAAAATTTGGCAGGTATGTATAGCTTATTATGGAGTGAATTTGGGGATGGGCAATCATGTACATATATATTACAGACACTTGACATGTAATGTCTGGAGACATGGCCAGTTTTTTAGCATTGAATTAGAGGAGAAAAGGCAGATGTAGGAAAAACTACATGGACATGATGTAGCAACTGTACAAGAAGCCCTGAATGGCTTGAATACTTAGGGTTGGAGAGTCTCCAACAGATTACAGGATCACTGATTTATAGCTGGAAGAAAATTTAAAGGTCATTTTGTAGGTGAGGAAACTGAAGTCTAAGCTAGGTGAAGCAACTTGCCATGGTACCACAAGTAATAGGTAATAGAGTTAGACTACACTGGCCTTTTGTCTTCAAACCTAGCATTATTTCTATTGTCTCCACAGAATCAAAAAAAAAAAGTACAGAATTTCAGATTTGAATGGGATCTCTTCGCCCATTCATTCCAAACTAGATTCGACAAAGAAGCTCTAGGAAAACATAATCAGAATGTGGCAATCTAATCTTTGCTTAAAGACTTTTAATGAAAGAGAACTCACTACTTTCAAAATTTCCATTTTGAATAGCTCAATTTTAGGAAGTTTTTCAAATCAAATTTTGTCTCTTTCAAATTCTATCTATTGTGTTAGTTCTGCCATTTCTGGCCAAGCAGACCAAATCTAATTTCTTCTATGGGATGGCCTTTTAAGTACTTGAAGTCTACTATCACCTAAGTTTTTTACCTTCCTCCAATTTTTCTTTTCTCCAGCCTAAACAATCCCCATTCCTTCAACTGATGATCATATGATATAAATTCAAGATCCTTAAACATTCGTGTTGCCTTTTTATTGTCATTTTCCACATCAAAGAACATTGAAGTATTTTCAAAAACGGTGGTACCCCAAAATGAATATAATACTCTAGATATGATCTGGCCAGAATTGAGTATAGATTGCTATCTATTCATGGCTCTCCTACCATTTATGTGTGAGGTTGATTTCTTTAAGTGTAAAACTTTATATTTATTCCTATTTTATTTTTCAAGTCTTAGTCTAATATTTTGTTTATTGAGGTCTTTGGGAGTCTTGATTCTGTCACACAGTTTACTATATTTCCAGATTTGTATCATTTGCAAACTTGATAAGGTATTAAGATACAAAGTTGGATGTGCAAAGGACTTCTCCTCAAAGAGCTTACAACTGGATATGGCAAAACTCATATAGACAAATAACTATGACACAAGACAAAGTAAAATGATTACAAAGGAAAGGGGCAGTGAAAATGTTATAAAGATTTGATGATAGGGAAGTCAGTCTGAGCAGTGTAGTGGATAGAGCCTGAAGGGCTGAGTTAAAATTTGACTTCAGACGTTGTTTGTGTAACCTTAAGGAAGTTACTTAATGTCTGTGTTCCTCAGTTCTCTCAACTATAAAATGGGGATAATAATAGCACTTAGCCTCAAGAGTTATGAGGATCAATTGAGATAATATTGGTAAAGTTCTTATCACAGTGCCTAGCACATAATAGGTACTTTATAAATGCAAGCTATGCTCATCATCCTCATCATCATTATTACTTTTAACTGAGGATGATGGAATGGTCATAGGAAAAGTGCTATCTGAGGCTACCATTAAAGTACGGGTTCTTAACCTTGGGTTTATGAACCTTTTTTTTATTTTTAATGTGTGTTTTTAAAATTTGGGGTTACAAATTTTCTCCCTCCCCACCCACCCTCATTGAAAAAGCAAGCATCTCAATACAGGCTATAGATGTGTAGTCATGCAAAACACTTCCATAGTAGTCATGTTGTGAAAAACTAAGTATACTTCCCTTCATCCTATTCTACCCCCTATTTCTTCTATTCTCTCTTTTGACCCTGTCCCTCCTCAGAAGTGTTTGCTTTTGATTATCCCCTCTCCCAATCTGCCCTACCCTCTATCAACCCCTTGCTCTCTTGTCCCCTTTTCCCCTTATTTTCCTGTACAGTAAGATAGATTTCCATACCCCATTGTGTATGTTATTCCCTCCTTAAGCCAAATCCTAATAATCCTAATAAGATTCATTCATTCCCTCTCACCTTCCCCCATTTCCCCTCCACTGTAAAAGCCTTTTCTTATCTGTTTCATGTGAGATAATTTACCTCATTCTACTTCTCCCTTTCTCCTTCTCCCAGTATAATTCTCTTTCATCCCTCAATTTTATTTTCCAGATATCACCCCTTCATCTTCAACTTACGCTGTGCCCTCTATCTATACATGCATATAATTTTTCCCTCCCACTATCCTAATACTAACAAAGGACTCATGAGTTACAAATATCATCTTTCCCTGCAGGAATGTAAACAGTTCAACCTTAATAAGTCTCTTATGATTTCTCCATGTTTCACTTCAGTCTTGTATTTGAAAGTCAAATTTTATATTCAGCTCCGGTCTTTTCCTCAGGAATGTTTGAAAGTCCCCTACTTAAAAAAAAAAAAGTCCCCTATTTCATTGAATGACCATTTTTTACCCTGAAAGATTATACTCAGTTTTGCTGGGTAGGTGATTCTTGTTGTAGTCCCATCTCCTTTGCCCTCTGGAATATCATACTCCATGCCCTCTGGTCCCTTGATGTAGAAGCTGCTAAATCTTGTGTTATCATGATTGTGTTTCCACAGTACTTGAATTGTTTCTTTCTGGCTGCCTGCAATACTTTCTCCTTGACCTGGGAACTCTGGAATTTGGCTATAATATTCCTAAGAGTTTTCCTTTGGGGATCTCTTTCAGGAGGTAATTGGTGGAGTCTTTCAATTTCTGTTTTGCCATTTGGTTCTAAAATATCAGGGCAGTTTTCCTTGATAATTTCTTGAAAGATGATATCTAGGCTCTTTTTTTTTGATCTGGCTTTCAGATAGTCCAATAATTTTTAAGTTCTGTCCTGGATCTATTTTCCAGGTCAGTTGTTTTTCCAATGAGATATTTCACATTGTTTTCTAATTTTTCATTCTTTTGGATTTGTTTTACAATGTCTTGATTTCTCATAAAAGTCACTAGCTTCCAATTGCTCTATTCTAATTTTTAAGGAAGTATTTTCTTCGGTATTCTTTTGGACTTCCTTTTGCATTTGGCCAATTTTGCTTTTTAGGGCATTCTTCTCCTCATTGGCTTTTTGGACCTCTTTTTCCATTTGGGTTAGGCTATTTTTTTAAGGTGTTATTTTCTTCAGTATTTTTTGGGTCTCCTTTAGCATCATTCTCAGTTTTTCCTCTACTTCTGTTACTTGCCTCTCAAAATCCTTTTTGAGCTCTTCCATGGCCTGGGACCAATTTTTATTTTTTGTGGAGCTTTGGATGTAGGAGCTTTGGTTTAATTGTCTTCTTCTGGTTGTATGTTTTGATCTTCTTTGTCACCAAAGTAAGATAATATAGTCTGACTCTTCTTGCGCTGCTTGCTCATGATCCCAGCCAATTACTTGAGTTATAAACTCTTTGTTAAGGTAGGGATCTGTTTCCAGTGTGGAGAATGTACTGTCCCAAGCTTCAGAGGTTTTATGCAGCTGTTTTCAGAGATACTTCTAGGGACCTGTAAATTTTCAGTTCTTCCAAGGTGCTATGTTCAAGAGCAAGGTGTTTACACATTTCTTGGCCTGTGCTCTGCTCTATGAGTTACCACAAGCACTCTTTCCTGTCTTGGAACTGTGAGAAGGATTTCCTCTCCACAGCTACTACAAGCTCCACCATGCCAGCGCTCCTCCTCACCTCAGAACTGCCACCCAGAACTATGACCCAGATCCAAGCACAGGCAAGGCAAGAGAATCCTGCACCAGCAAAGAGATCCCTGCAACCCCCTCTGATCAGTCACTGGATTCCCCCTCAGTCTGTGGGCCAGAAGCTCAGGAGGCAGCTGCCGCCCCTAGGCCAAGCTAGGGGAATGGGGCTGGGACCCCATGCTTCTCTCTCAGGGCAGAAACAGACTTTTCCCACTGACCTTCTAAGTTGTCTTTGGGTTGAGAAGTCTGGAAACTGCCACAGCTGCCCGTGATTTAGTCCTCTGAGGCCTGTTCCAGGTTCACTGCAGCCTGCGCACCCATGCTGAACCACGTTCCTCTCCCTGCCTGGCACGATATATGTTTCTGATCAACCATCCAGGTTATCTTGGGTTGGAAATTTGTTTCACTCTGTCTTTTTGTGAGTTCTGCTGCTTTCAAATTTGTTTAAAGCCATTTTTATAGGTATTTGGAGGAGTTTGGGGGAGAGTTCAAGCAAGTCACTGCTTTTACTCTGCCATCTTGGCTCTGCCCCTATGAATCTTGTTTAATGATATGATAACCATTTCAACATAATTGGTTTCCCTTTTAATTCCACATATTGTATTCTATGTATTTAAGAATGATATTCTGAGAAGGGGTATTAAGAGTTCACTAGACTGCCAAATCTCTCTCTCTCTCTCTCTCTCTCTCTCTCTCTGTTACATGTGTATATATGTATATCTTTTGCTCTCTCACTCATCCCCCCTAAAAAAAAAAGAAAAAAAATCAAGAAATCTTAATTTAAAGAAAGGAAGGGAGGACTTCAAAAGTAAAGATGGGAAAAGGGGGGCATTTGAGGCAAGGAGGATAAGATAAGAAATGGAACACAGACAAGAGAGGGTAAAATCATAATAGGGATGGGGGGGAATCATTTAGGAAGAAATCAGAATCCAAAAGGGAATAGTATAAGATAACTCTAGAAAACTGAAGGACCACGAAGGCTAGAAAAAAGAGTTTACTCTTTATTTTGGTAATGAATCAAAAAACGCTGAAGGTTTATGAGGCAAGAGCAACATAATAAGAATGGTACGTTAGGAAGGATACTCAGTGAGCAAGATGATAGAGATGTAAGAGAATATCATCACGTTAGGCTAAAATAATAGCCAATAATAACAGCAGACATTTTATACCACTTTAAGGTTTGAAAAACCCTATTCACCATAGGTCCTTCAGAATGGTCTTAGGTCTTTGTATTGCTGAGAATAGTCATTCATAGTTGATCATCATACAATATTGCTGTTACTATGTAGAATGTCTCCTGGTTCTGCTCATTATACTTTGCAAAAATTCATGTAAATCTTTCCAAGTTTGTTTTTTTTTTCCTGAGGGCATCCTGCTCATCATTTATTTTTTAAATTTTTTTATTAATTTATTTTAATTTATCAGCAATCACTTCCATAAGCTTTTGAGTTTTAATCATGCTCATTTCAGCTGGGTAGTTGATCCTTGGTTGTAATCCAAGCTCCTTTGCCTTACCGAATATCATATTCCATGCCCTACGGTCTTTTAATGTAGAAGCTGCAGGGTGCTGTGTAATTCTGACTGTGGTTCCATGATGTTTAAATTGTCCTTTCTGACTACTTGCAGTATTTTCTCTTTGACATGGTAATTTTGGAATCTGGCTACTATATTCCTTGGTGTTTTCAATTTGGGATCTCTTTCAGGAGGTGATAGATGGATTCTTTCTTTGGCTATTTTACCGTCTGGTTCTAGGACCTCAGGGCAGTTTTCCTTTATGATTTCCTGAAATATACTGTCCAGGCTCTTTTTTTAATCATGATTTTCAGGTAGACCAATAACTTTTAAATTGTCTGTCCTGGATTGATTTTCCAGATCAGTTGTTTTACCAATGAGATATTTTACATTTTCATCTATTTTTTTTTCATTCTTTTGTTTTTGTTTGACTTATTCTTGCTCTCTCATAAAGTCATTAGCTTCCATTTGCTCAATTCTAATTTTTAGCAAATTGTTTTCTTCTATTAGATTTTGTACCTCCTTCCCCATTTGGCCAATTTTATTTTTTAGGGACTTGTTTTCTTCAGTGTACTTTTTTTTTTCCAGTTGGCCAACTGTATTTTTTAGGGACTTGTTTTCTACAGTTAATTTTTGCCTCTCCTTTTCCAAGCTATTGACTGTCTCTTGTATACCTCTCATTTCTTTTCCCATTTTTTCTTCTATCTCTCTCATTTGACTTTTAAAATCCTTGAGCTCTTCTAAGAAGGCTTTTTCAACTTCAGACCAGTTCATATTCCCTTTTGAGGTTCCAGATGTGAGTTTGTTGACAATGTTGTACTCTTCAGAATTTCTGCCTTGATCTTCACTCTTCCCATAATAAGAATCTATCATACATTTCTTTTTGCTCATGGTGTTTGCTTATTTCCTGGCCTTTAAAGAGATTGGGCTCTCCTGCTGGGGAGCAGAGGGCACTGACCCAAGCTTCTTGTGGTGGGAGCCTAGGGCCTGGTCAATGGCTTTGTGTGCTGGGGCCTCCAGCGTTGGCAGTTGGAGGCTGTAGGATTCTGGCAGCTTACCTGGTGTTGGGTTGGAATCAGCAACACTGAAACTATGAGTACGATTGGTTAATGTGGCTCTTGGAGATTTCCTGCTCACCCAGGCCTTTCCTTCCTTTTACTTTCTTCAGCTCCTTTCAGATGGATGTTGCAGGGTGTTTCTCTACCTGGGGTCCCTTGGAGCACTGCTTCCCTTAGTTTTGCTGAGGCACTGGGAGTGCCAGTTGCTGTAGAATGTGGAGACATCTGGTGGTTTTCTGAGCTGGTTTCCACCAGTTCCCCCACCCTCAATGAGGCACTCAGGGGTCCAGCTGTTGGTGTTTGCCTGCTCCACCACCTGGGCTTCAGGATCTCCTCCTGGTATGCTGAGGTGGGGCTTTCCACTAGCTTGCTGGGATGCCTCCTGTTCTGCACTGCTCCCCTTCCCCCAAGGTAAGAGGGGTCTTTCCAGTTAATTCCTCAAGCTACCTGGCCGAGTGGACTGCTGCACCCCATCTTTCTTCTGGTTCAGCTGTTCTAGGGTTTTTCCTGGGGTGATATTTTCTGGGCTTTCAGGAGTTAATAAGGAAGGGTAAGAGAAACTCACCTCTTACTCTGCCATCTTGGTTCCCAGAAGTGGAAGAAGAACCATCATTTCTTATAATACAATAGTATTCCATCACAATCATATACCACAACTTGTTCAGTCATTCCCTGATTAATGAGAATCCCCTCAATATACATTACTTTGCTACCACAAAAAGAGCTGCTACAAATATTTTTATACACATAGTTCATTTCCCTTTTTTTAAAATTTTTTTGAGATACAAACATGGTAGTGTTATTGATAGGTCAAAGGATATGCCCTGTTATATATCTATTTGGGTATAGTTCTAAATTGCTCTCCAGAATTGCTGGATCAGTTCACAACTCCACCAACAATGCATTAGTTTCTCAATTTTCCCATATCCCCTCTAACTTTTGTCATTTTCTTTTTCTGTCACAGTAGCCAATCTAATAGGTGTGAGGTGATAACACAGAATTGTTTTAATTTGCATCTCTCATAGAAGTGATTTAAAGTATATTTTCATATGACTATAAATAACTTTGATTTCTTCATCTGAAAACTGCCTTTTCATATCCTTTGACCATTTATCAATTGGAGAATGACTTAAAATCTTACAAATTTGACTCAATTCTTTACATATTTAAGAGATGAGGGCTTTATCAGAGAAGTTTTCTGTAAATTTTGGCCCAGTTATGATTAGTGTGTATTTCCCTCTGTCTTATTTTTCTCCATGTTTATCGTCTCTCTCTCTGTCTCTCTTTCTGTCTCTCTATCTGTCTGTCTGTCTCTCTCTCCCTCTCTTTCCCCCTCCCTCTCCCCTTCTCCCATTCCCTTCCCCTACCCCCCTCTCTTCTTTTACCCTGCCCAGTCTCAAAAGCCCCAATCCACCCTCCCTTGTTTCAATTTCCCCTTCTCTTATCCCCTTCCCCTCCTACTTTCCTGGTAAGATAGAGTTCTATACACAACTGAGTGTAAAAGCTCTTTCACACCTTTTTTTGTGAGATAGTTTAAATTATTCTACCTCTCCATTCCCCCTTCTACCAATGCATCCCTATTTCTCACTTAATTTAATTTTTTTTAGATATCATCCCATCATATTCAACTCACACCCTTGTCCTCTATATATACTCCTTCTAACTGCCCTAATTAACATTAAAGTTCTTAGGAATTATAAATATCATCTTCCCACTTAGGAATGTAAACAGTTTAACCTTATAAAATCCCTTATGATTTCTCTTTCCTGTTTACCTTTTTTTGCTTCTCTTGAGTCTTGTATCTGAAAGTCAAATTTTCTATTCAACTCTGGTATTTTCATGCTTGAAAGACTTGAAATGCTTGGAATGCTTGAAAGTCTTCTATTCATTAAATATCCATTTTTTCTAAAGGATTATACTCCATTTTTCTGACTAGGTGATTCTTGGTTGTAATCTTAGCTCCTTTGCCCTCCAGAATGTTATATCCCAAGTCCTCCAATCCTGTAATGTAAAAGCAGCTAAATCTAGTGTTATCCTAACTATGGCTATACAATATTTGAATTTTATGTTCCTGGACAGTTGCAATTTTTTTTCCTTGACCTGGGAGCTTTGGAATCTGGTTGCAATATTCCTGGGAGTTTTCATTTTAGGATCTCTTCAGGAGGTGAGTAGTGGATTCTTTCAATTTCTATTTTACCCTCTGGTTCTAGAACATCCAGACTTTTTTTTTTAATATTTATTTGAGGGGCAGAGCCAAGATGACAGAGTAAAAACAGTAACTTGTTTAAGCTCTCCCCCAAACCCCTCCAAATACCTATAAAATCACTCTAAACAAATGCTAGAGCAGCAGAACCCACAAAAAGACAGAGTGAAACAAATTTCCAGCCCAAGACAACCTGGATGGTTGATGGGAGAGGTCTGTTGCACCAGGCCAAGAGAGGAGTACAGTTCAGTATGGGCAGGGCCTGCAAAAACAGGACTGAATCACTGGCAGCTATGGTTGTTTCCAGACTTCTCAATCCACAAATGCAAAAGGCAACTTAGAAGGTCAGTAGGAAAGGTCTGTCAGACCTGGGTGAGAGAAGAACAGTCCAAAACCAGCACAGGTGCAGCCACATGGTGGCAGCAGTGGCTGTTTCCAGAGCTCTCAGCCCCACAACAGTGGGGGGATTGAGTGGCTGATCAGAAGTAGATTGCAGGGATCTCTTGGCTGGCACTAAGGCAGGAATTTCTTGCTTTGCCCATATTTGGATATGGGTGGCTACCCTGGGTGATGGTCCTGGGGCAAGGAGGAGTGCTGGCGGGGTAGAGCTTGTGGCAGCAGTGGAGAGGGACTCCTCCTCACAGTTCAAAGGCAGAAAAGAGTGTTTGTGGTCACTCATAGACCAGAACACAGGCCAGGAAAGGAGTACATACCTCTCCTTTGATCATACAACCTTGGAAGAACTGAAAATTTAAAGGTCCCTAGAAGTATCTCTGAAAAGTGCTGCACAAAACCCCTGAAGCTTGGGACAGTATACCTTCCACACTGAAAGCATATCCCTACCTTAATAATAAGTTAAAAAGTCAAGTAATTGGCTAGAAACATGAGCAAACAGTGGGAAAAAACTCAGACTGTACTTGGGTGACAAAGAAGATGAAAACATACACCCAGTAGAAGACAACAAAGTCAAAGGCCCTATATCCAAAGCCTTTAAGAAAAATATGAATCAGTCCCAGGCCATGGAAAAGCTGAAAAAGGATTTTGAGAAGCAAGTAAGAGTAGAGGAAAAACTGGGAAGAGAAATGAGAGTGATGCAAGAAAATCCTGAAAAACAAGTCAACAGCTTGCTAAAGGAGACCCAAAAAATACTGAAGAAAATAACAGACTAAAAACAGACTTACAAAACAGACTAACTCAAATGGCAAAAGAAATCCAAAAAGCCAATGAGGAGATGAATGCCTTAAAAAGCAGAATTGGCCTAATGGAAAAGGAGGTCCAAAAGCTTACTGCAGAAAATAATTCCTTAAAAATTAGAATGGAGCAAATGTAAACTAATGACTCTATGAGAAATCAAGAAATTATAAAACAAAACCTAAAGAATGAAAAATTAGAAGACAATGTGAAATATCTCATTGGAAAAACAACTGACCTGGAAATAATTTTAAAATTATTGGACTACCTGAAAGCCATGATCAAAAGAAAAAGAGCCTAGATATCATCTTTCAAAAAATGATCAAGGAAAACTGCTCTGATATTCTAGAACCAGAGGGTATAACAGAAATTGAAAGAATCCACCAATCACCTCCTGAAAGAGATCCCCAAAGGAAAACTCCTAGGAATATTATAGCCATATTCCAGACTTCCCAGGTCAAGGAGAAAATAATGCAAGCAGCCAGAAAGAAACAATACAAGTTTTGTGGAAACACAATCAGGATAACACGAGATTTAGCAGCTTCTAGAATAAAGAATCAGAGAGTTTGGAATATGGTATTCTGGAGGTCAAAGGAGCTAGAATTAAAACTAAGAATCACTTACCCAGCAAAACTGTGTATGATCCTTCAGGAGAAAAAATGGAAATTCAATGAAATAGATGACTTTCAAGCATTCTTGATGAAATTCTTGATTTGATTTTCAAATACAAGACTCAAGAGAATCATGAAAAGGTAAACAGGAAAGAGAAATCATAAGAGATTTGTTAAAGTTGAACTGTTTACATGCCTACATGGAAAGATGATATTTGTAACTCATGAGACCTTTCTAAGTATGAGGGTAGTTAGAGGGAATATATATATATATATTTATATGTATATATATATGTGTGTGTGTGTGTGTGTGTATTTACATATATATATATAATACATATATATTATATATATATATAGGCAAAGGGCACAAGGTAAATTGAATATGAAGGAATAATATCTAAAAAATAAAATTAAGGGGTGAGAGAGGATTGTACTGGGAGAAGGCAAAAGGGAGAGGTAGGATGGGTAAATTATTTCACATAAAAAAGGGGAAAAAAAGCTTTTACAATGGAGGGTAAGAGGGAGCAGGTGAGAGGGAATGAGTGAATCTCGTTCTCATTGGATTTGGCCTAAGGATGGAATAACATACACACTCAATTGGGTATGGAAATCTATTTTACCCTACAGGAAAATAGGGGGGGAAGTGCATAAGAGAGGGGAGGTGGTGGAAGGGAGGGCAGACTGGGTAATGAGGCAGTCAGAAGCAAACACTTCTGAGGAGGGACAAGGTCAAAGAAGAGAACAGAATAAATGGAGGGTGGGATACAATGAAGGGAAGTGTTTTGCACGACTACACATGTATAACTTACATTGAATTGCTTGCCTTCTCCATGAGGGTGGTCAAAGAGGGAGGAAGGGAGAGAATTTGGAACTCAAAATTTTAAAAATAAATGCTAAAAATTGTTTTATATGTAACTGTGAAATAAGGTAGACAGGCAATGGGGTATAGAAATCTATCCTCCCCTACAGGAAAATAGAAGGGGAAGGGGATAAGAGAAGGGGAGGTGTGATAGAAAGGAGGACAGATTGGGGGAAGGGGTATTCAGAATGTACACTGTCTTGGGGTGGGGGAGGGGAAAGATGGGGAGAAAATTTGGAACTCAAAATCTTGTGGAAATGAATGTTGGAAAATAAATAATTAATAAAAAATAGTTATTTTAACAATGTCTAGGCTCTTTTTTGATTATGGTTTTCACGTAGTCCAACAATGTTTAAATTATCTCTCCTCAATCTATTTTCCAGGTCAATTGTTTTTCCAATGTCATATTTCACTTTTTTTTGAATTTTTTTTATTCTTTCAATTTTCTTTGATTGTTCTTGAAGTCTTATGGAATCATCAACTTCCACATGCCTAATTCTAATTTTTAAGAAATTTTTTTTTTCAGTGACCTTTTATACCTTCTTTTCTATTTTGTCAATTCTGTTTTTTAAGGAGTACTCTTCAATGAATTTTTGTCCCTCTTTTACCATTTGTCCTATTCTAGTTTTTAAGTTGTTATTTTCTTCAGTATATTTTTGTGCCCTCTTTACCAAGCCGTTGACTCTCCTTTCATAACTTTCTTCCATGAATCTTATTTTGTTTCCAAATTACTCCACTACCTCTCTTATTTGATTTTTTAAAAAACTTTTTGAGCTCCTCCAGAAATTATTTTTGGGCCTGAGATCAATTCTCTTTTTTTTTTTTTTGAGGCTTTAGTGCAGCAGTTTTGACTTTGTCATCTTCTGCTTTTGTGTTTTTATCTTCCCTGTCACCATAATAATTTCCTGTGGTCAGGTTATTTTTTGCTATTCGCTTATTTTTCTGCCTTGTTCTTGACTTTGAACTGTATTTTAAAGTTCAGATCTGTTCCAAGGCTGGAGGGGGCACTGTCCCAAGCTTCAGGTTTTTTTGTTATGTCATTTTTAGAGCTGGTTCTAGGGATGTGTAAGTTTTCAGTTCTTTCAAGGTAATATGATGTAAGGAGAGATGTGTTTACTGCTCTCCTGGCCTGTGCTCTAGTTTGCGAGGGTCCGCAAGCACTCTTTTTCACCCTGCAACTGTGACCTGGGTTTTTACTCTCCTATGACTACAAGCTCTGGTATGCTAGTTCTTCTCTTCACTCTGGGACTGCAACCCAGAACTGTGATCTGGGTCTGCATATAGACAATGTAGCAAAATCTTCCACACTGCCAGCAAAAGGACGTCTGTTTTCTCCTTCTGAAAAGTTGTCCAAACTCCTTAAGTTCTATGGCCTGAGAGCTCCAGATGGTAAAAGCTCCAGAAGTTGCAAATTCAGTTGTCCCCAAAGACTGCTGCTAGATTGCTGAAATGCAGCCTGATGCTGTCTTGGTGGGTCATTGCCTGCACTAGATCACTCTCCATTCTCACCCTGGTTTGACAGACCTTTCCTGCCAACCTTCTAGATTGTCTTGGGCTAGAAGTTTGTTTCACTCTGTCCTTTTATGGGTTCTGGAATTCCACAATTCATTTTGAATCATTATTTTAAAGTTGCTTCAAGGGGAATCTGAGAAAGCTCAGGTGAGTCCCTGCCCTTTTTTTTCCATATTGGCTCCACCCTTTTTCCTTTTCTTTTTTTAAAATTTGGATTCTATACCATTTGGTGCATATATGTCTAGTGTTGGTATTACTTCATTGTCTATGATACCTTTTAGCAAGATACTGTTTCTTCGTATCTCTCAATTATATTTATTTTGGCTTTTGGAATTTGGATATTATCCCCCCTTTCAGCGAAACCCAATGAGAGTAAAGTTCCAGCATTTCCTGACACCATCACCCCATCTTTTCCTTCACTGCAAAAGGTCTTTCACACCTCTTTTATGTGACATAATTCACCCCATTCTACCTCACCCATATTCCTTATTCCAGTGCATCCTTACTTTTCACCCCTTGATTTTTTGGGGGATATAAAGCCATCATTTTCAACTCACACCTGTGCCTTCTGTTTATATATACTACTTCAAATTTCCTAATAATAATAAAGTTATTAGTAGTTATAAGTATCAGCCTCCCATATGGTGATTTAAACAGTTTAACACAATTGAGTTACACTTATGATTAGTCTTTCCTGTTTACCTTTTTATGTTCTCTTCAGTCTTGTATTTGAAAGTCAAATTTTCTATTCAACTTTTTTTTTCCATTAGGAATGCTTGAAAATTATCTATTTTATTAAGCATTAATATTTTCCCCTGAAGTATTATAATCAGCTTTGCTGGGTAGGTGATTCCTTTTTTTAAATTATTATTTTTTTAAATTAGGCAATCAGGGTTAAGTGACTTGCCCAGGGTCACACAACTAGTAAGTGTCAAGTGTTTGGTCTGAGGTTGGATTTGAACTCAGGTCCTCCTGATGTCAGGGCTGGTGCTTTATCCACTGTACCACCCAGCTGCCCTGGTAGGTGATTCTTAATTGTAATCTCAGTTCCTTTGCTCTCCAGAGTATCATTCCAAGCTCTCTGATGTTTTACTCTGTTATCCTGACCATGACTAAATAATATAGAATTGCTTCTTTCCCGGTACTTGCAATATGTTCCCCTTGACCTGGGAGTTCTGGAATTGAACTATAATACTCTTGGGAGTTTTTACATTGGAATCTTTTTCAAGAGATGATCAGGGATTCTTTCAATTTATATTTTGCGTTCTGGTTCTAGAATATCAGAGCATTTTTCCTTGATAACTTCTTGAAAGATGATGTCTAGGCTACTTTTATTGATTGTGTCTTTCAGGCAGCCCAATAATTTGAAATTGTCTCTCCTTAATCTATTTTTGAAATCAGTTGTTTTTTCTAGAAGATATGTCACATTTTCTTCTATTTTTTTTTCATTTTTTGCCTTTGTTTTATTGTTTCTTGATGTCTCATGGAGTCAATACATTCTACTTGTCCAGTTCTAATTTTTAAGAAATTATTGTCTTCATTGAATTTTGTCACTCCTTTTCCATTTGGCCAATCTATTTTTAAAACATTTCCACATTATTCATGTTGTGAAAGAAGAATCAGAAGAAAAGGGAAAAATCATCAGGAAAAAAAAATAGTATGCTTCAACCTGTGTTCAGACTCCATCGTTCTTTTTCGAGATGTGCATAACACTTTCCATCATGAGCCTTTCAGAATTGTGTTAGAACAGGGGGGCAGAGCCAAGATGGCAGAGTGAAAGCAGTGATTTGCTTGAGCTCTCCCCCAAACCCCTCCAAATACCTGTAAAAATGGCTCTAAACAAATTCTAAAGCAGAAGAACCCACAAAAAGACAGAGTGAAACAAATTTCTAGCCCAAGACAACCTGGATGGTTGATCAGAAAGGTATATCATGCTGGGCGGGGAGAGGAATGCAGTTTGGTTGGGGATGCGCAGGCCGCAGTGAATCTGGAGCAGGCCTCAGAGGACTAAATCACGGGCAGCTGTGGCTGTTTCCAGACTTCTCAACCCACAAACACCAAAGACAACTTAGAAGGTCAATGGGAAAAATCTGTGACTGCGGTGAGAGAAGGAGCTAGGTCTCAGCCTCAAGTCCCAAGTGAGGCCTCTGGGGCAGCGGCTGCTTCCTGAGCTTCTGGCCCACAGACTGAGGGGGAATCCAGTGGCTGATCAGAGGGGGATGGGGGATTGCAGGGATCTTTTTGCCAGAGCTGAGGCTGGAATTTCTTGCTCTCTCTGTTCTTGGATCTGGGTCACAGTTCTGGGGGGGGGGTCCTGGGGTGAGGAGGAGTGCTGGCATAGTGGAACTTGTTGTGGCGGTGGAGAGGAAACACCTCGCCCCTTATCATACCACCTTGGAAGAACTGAAAATTTACAGGTCCCTTGAAGTATCTCTGAAAACAGCTATACAAACCCCTGAAGCTTGGGACAGCACATTCTCCACATTGGAAGCAGACTCCTACCTTAACAAAGAATTTAAAACTCAAGTAATTGGTTGGGATCATGAGTAAGCAGCGCAAAAAGAGTCAAACTACATTATCTTACTTTGGTGACAAAGAAGATCAAAACATACAACCAGAAGAAGACAACAAAGTCAAAGCTCCTACATCCAAAGCCTCCAAGAAAAATATGAATCAGTCCCAGGTCTTAGAAGAGCTCAAACGGGATTTTGAGAAGCAAGTAAGAGAAGTACAGGAAACACTGGGAAGAGAAATGAGAGTGATGCAAGAAAATCATGAAAAACAAATCAACCGCTTGCTAAAGGAGACCTAAAAAAATGCTGAAGAAAATAACACCTTAAAAAATAGCCTAACCCAAATGGCAAAAGAGGTCCAAAAAGCCAATGAGGAGAAGAATGCCCTAAAAACCAAAATTGGCCAAATGGAAAAGGAAGTCCAAAAGATTACTGAAGAAAATACTTCCTTAAAAATTAGAATAGAGCAATTGGAAGCTAGTGACTTTTATGAGAAATCAAGACACTGTAAAACAAATCCAAAAGAATGAAAAATTAGAAAACAATGTGAAATATCTCATTGGAAAAACAACTGACCTGGAAAATAGATCCAGGAGAGATCATTTAAAAATTATTGGACTATCTGAAGGCCATGATCAAAAAAAGAGCCTAGACACCATCTTTCAAGAAATGATCAAGGAAAACTGCCCTGATATTTTAGAACCTGAGGGCAAAATAGAAATTGAAAGAATCCACGGATCTCCTCCTGAAAGAGATACCCAAAGGAAAACTCCTAGGAATACTGTAAACAAATTCCAGAGTTCCCAGGTCAAGGAGAAAATATTGCAAGCAGCCGGAAAGAAACAATTCAAATATTGTGGAAACACAATAAGCATAACACAAGATTTAGCAGCTTCTACATTAAGGGACCACATGGCATGTAATGTAATATTCTGGAGGGCAAAGGATATAGGATTACAACCAAGAACCACCTACCCAGCAAAACTGAGTATAATCCTGCAGGGGAAAAATGGTCCTTCAGTGAAATAGAGGACTTTCAAGCATTCTTGATGAAAAGACCAGAACTGAATAGAAAATTTGACTTTCAAATATAAGACTCAAGTGGAACATGAAGAGGTAAACAGGAAAGAGAAATCATAAGAGACTTACTAAGGTTGAACTGTTTTCATTCCTGCATGGAAAAATGATATTTGTAACTCACGAGACCTTTGTCAGTATTAGGGTAGTTGGAGGGAAAAAATTACATGTATGTATATAGATAGATAGATAGATAGATAGATAGATGGATAGATAGATAGATAGATAGATAGATAGATAGATAGATAGATAGATAGATAGAT
>NW_020954556.1:39342928-39434743 GCF_900497805.2 Vombatus ursinus | reverse complement strand
GATAGATAGATAGATAGATAGATAGATAGATAGATAGATAGATAGATGGATAGATAGATAGATAGAGGGCACACGGTGAGTTGAAGATGAGGGGTCATATCTGGAGAATAAAATTAAGGGGTGAGAGAGGATTATGCTAGGAGAAGGAGAAAGGGAGAGGTAGAACAGGGTAAATTATCTCACAAAAAAAAAACAGAAAAGAAAAGGCTCTTACAGTGGAGGGGAAACAAGGGAAGGTGAGAGGGAATGACTGAATCTTATTCTCATAGGATTTGACTTAAGGAGGGAATAACATACACACTCAGTTGGGTATGGAACTCTGTCTTACCCTACAGGAAAACAGGGGTGGAAGAGGATAAGAGAGTAGGGGGATGATAGAGAGGAGAGAAGAATGGGAAAGGGGGTAATCAGAAGCAAATACTTCTGAGGAGGGACAGGGTCAAAAGAAAGAATAGAATAAATGGGGGAGGGCAGGATAGGATTAAGGGAAATAGAGTTAGTTTTTCACAGCATGTCTACTATGGAAGTGTTTTACATAACTGCACATGTATAACCTATATTGAGTTGCTTGCCTTTTCAGTGAGGATGAGTGGGGAGGGAGGAAGGGAGAAAATTTGGAACCCAAAATTTTAAAAACACATGTTTAAAAAAAATGTTTTCACATGCAACTGAGAAATAAGAAATACAGGAAATGGGGTACAGAAATCTATTTTGCCCTACAAGAAAATAGAAGGGGAAGGGAATAAGAGAAGGGGAGGAGAGATAGAAGGGAAGGCAGACTAGGGGAAGGGGTATTCAGAATGTGTGCCATCTTGGGGTGGGGGGAGGGATGAGATGGGGTGAAAATTTGGAACTTGAAATCTTGTGGAAGCAAATGTTGAAAACTAAAAATAAATAAATTTATTAATAAAAAAAAGAATTGTCTTAGAACAGTTTTATAGTCTATTGGGCATAGTTCCAAATTGCTCTCCAGAATGGTTGGATTGATTCACAATTTCATTAACAATGTATTGGTGTTCTAATTTTCCCACATCTTCTCCATTTATCATTTTCCTATTTTGTCATGTTAGCCAATCTGATAGGTGTGATGTGATATCACCGAGTTGTTTTAATTTGCATTTCTCTAATCAATAGTGATTTAGAGCTTTTTTTCATATGACTATAGATAGCTTTGATTTCTTCCTCTGAAAAATGTCTGTTCATATTCTTTGACTATTTATCAATTAGTGAATAACTTGTATTCTTATAAATTTGACTCAGTTCTCTATATAGTTTGGAAATGAGGCTTTTATCAGAGACATGGCTATAAAAATTGTTTCCCAGCTTTGCACTTCCCTTCTAATGTTGGTTGCATTGGCTTTGTTTTTGCTAAAACTTTTTAATTTATGTAATCAAAATTATCTGTTTTGTGTTTCATAATGTTCTCTATCTCTTGTTTGGTCATACAGTCTTCCCTTCTCCATAGTTCTCACAGGTAAACTATTCCTTGCTCTCCTAATTTGTTTATAGTATCACCCTTTATGTCTAAATCCTGCACCCATTTTGAGTTTATCGTGTTATACATGTAAGATGTTGGTGTATGCCTTGTTTCTGTCATACTATGTTCCAGTTTTCCCAGCAGTTTTTGTCAAATAGTGAGTTCTTATCCCAGAAGCTAAAACTTTTGGTTCATCAAAAAGTAAAATACTATAGTAATTGACAGCTATATCTTGTATACCTAACCTATTCCACTGATCCACCACTCTATTTCTTAGCCAGTACCAAGTAGTTTTGATGCCTGCTGCTTTATAATTCAATTTTAGATCTTGTATGACTAGACCACTTTCCCTTGCATTTCTTTTCATTAATTCCATTGATTTTCTGGACCTTTTGTTCTTCCAGATGAATTTTGTTATTATTTTTCTAGTTCTATAAAATAATTTTGGTAGTTTGATTGGTATGGCACTAAGTAAATTAATTTAGGCAGAAATGTTATTTTTATTATATTAGTGGAGCTACATTTCTGACAAAAAACATACACTAGTAAGTTCTTGATTTGTCTACATAGTAATTTCACTTTTTGAAATGGTGGTGAAACCTACACAGGAAATTTTAGTCTGGATTTGGATCTCACTAACAAGAAGGAGCTTTAATCTGAAGTGAAAACGATAGGACCTTAGAGAAATAACCACTCCAACCTAAATTTTGTGACAGAGGACATCTGGATATAGTCTGTCATATACCCTTGGAATGAAAATTTCAGTGGGTTCAAAGGAATAGGTTGGATTCCATATAATAAAATACTTAGAAGTTAGCCAGGAGGGATAGCAGATGCTCAAGAATTAAATTCTGAAGACAAAAAGGGAAAGAATTATGATGAAGAGGAAATATGGGACTTATCTGAGGAAACTTATATAGATAATCTGTGACTATACCAACTAATTTAGATTACATATATATATATTACATGTATAGAGATAATGTACAAATTATATATGTATTATATGTAGACTATTGATATATATGTATATATCATATATTACACACATACACCTCCTCCCAAAAAAATAATCCTCAACTTCACTAATAAAAAGTGGGAGTAGAAATGGATAGTCAGTATTATTTTGAAAAAAAAATATCTGGGTGTTCTCATGGACTGCAAGGTGAGTATGAATCAGCAGTCTAATATGGCAGTCAAAAAAGCTAATGAAGGGGGCAGCTAGGTCGTGCAGTAGATAGAGCTCCAGCCTTGGAGGACATGAGTTCAAATCCAGCCTCAGATACTTGATACTTACTAGCTGTGTGACCCTGGGCAAGTCACTTAACCCCGATTGCCTCACAAAAAAAAAAAAAAAAGCTAATGAGAATGTTAGTTGCCTGCCTTAAGAAGGGAAAAGCTTTCAAGAATAATGGGATTATAGCCCCATTGTACCCTGAACTGTTCTGACCTCATCTGGAATATTGGTTCAATTCTGGCCACCATGGATTTCGAAGGACATTGAAAAACTGAAAAGTGTCCAAAACAGGGCAACCTGGATGGTGAAAGACCTTGATTCTGTGATATATGAAGATCAAATGAAGGCACTATGCAAATGAAATTTGATAAAATAAGACTCATTGGGGACATGATATTTTGGCTCAAGCATTTTAAGCATGTCTTGTGGAGGAAAGATTAGATTTGTTTTGTTTGGCCCCAGAGAGCAGAACAAGGAGCAATAGTTAGAAGTTTCAGAGAGTTCAATTAAAGTTTCATTTCAGGAAAGAAAGTAAAAGGGAAAAAAAACCTTCCTAACCATTAGAGCTCTCTGAAAATGAATAGATGATATTTATGATTAACATTTATAGAGACCCTATATTACTTCATAGAAAAATAAATGTAACTAAATGCAGTAAAGTCCTCACTAAAGTATAAAATAGGAAATGCAATCTTTCTTTTAGTCATTTGTTTTCCTCAACAAGCAATTACAACTAATGTTGGAATTAGTGTTGTTTCAAATAAAAATATATTATTTGTTCTGATGGACTGAAAGCTACAATTTATTGAAAGGACAGTTAATATTGTTAAGTAGGGGGTGTTGTTTTTTTTAACACGTTAGAGATTTAGTATATGATTTTGGCTTGGAGATATAAGTAATAGCAGCAATAAGCATGAGAGAATAAGTGGTGAACCTCGTAAAGAGCCTGTGAAAAATTATGTAGTAAAGTATTGCCCTAGGTCAATGTTATTGTTAAACCAACAATACTGATTATTAGAAAATGAGAAGTTGGATTAATTTATACTCGTGGGGTTTTTTTTTGAGCATCAAATTAGAGGAATAAGCATAGACGATGTGGAGATTAAAATTGTTAACATTGTAAAAGATTTAAGTTTTGGATGTGATATTTACCATGGTCATTGAGTATTATTACTAATTATGCCAGGGGTTGGGAACCTGCAGCCTTCAGGCCATATGTGGCCTTCTAGGTCCTTGGGGGCGGCCTTTTGACTAAGTCTAAGTTTTACAGAACAAATCTTTTTATTAAGGGGATTTGTTCTATGAAATTTGGATTCATTCAGAAAGATGCACTTGAGGACCTATAAGGCCACATGTGTCTTTGAGTCCACAGGTTCTTCAACCCTGATATGCTAAACCTACTTTGGGCATTATTACTAGTAAAGCCAAACATACACTGAATTCATATGCTGAAAACACTAATAAAATTAAAGGGGTTATTGATATTGAAAATATGGGAAAGTGAGAAATTAGAAGGACAATGAAAACAAGTAGTGATAATACTATTCCTTTTAAATAAAGTATGCTAGATATTAAAAGGAATCAGAAAAGCAAAAAATGGAGAGTTCTCTGGTCATGGCATTTCCGACTTCATTGGTGATCTTCAAACATAGGCTGGACACCAATTTTGGGGATATATTCTTGTGAAAATTTCTTTTGTGCATAGATTAAAACAGATGAACCATGGGATTTCTTCCTACTCTCAAATTCTGTGATTCCATAATTTTATGAATTGAATTCAATTGAACTGAATCTATATCAAGTTGAAAACCAAAACATGCATTGAAAAAGTTAGGATGGGGACCGATGGAGTCTTAGTTTCAGTAGTCATTAGAATACTCAAAATAAATGCTTGCTGAATTGAATTGGATTTTAGCCTCACAATAATTAAACTGGTTTGATCGCATTGCCTGGGCTGCTTCTGTGCCTACTACCTAACTGGCTCAAAGGTGGAGTGATTGACAAACATAACTCTGATTACTGGGCCTGAGTTATGCATATAATATCCACCTAGGTTGTTCTGGGGAATGGTCTCAGTCCCTAAAAGAACTTAGAAAGGACTTCAGCAGGACCACCATTAATTAAATTCTTTTATTTGCAAAGTATTAAGTTAGAACACTAAAAATAAGAGTATAATTGTTAAAAGCTGGGATCAATATTTTCAGAATCTTATGGGTAACATACAAGTAATTCTGTTATTTTTTCTGTTTAGTGTACTAACAGATTCTTTTAATTCTATTCATTATTTAGAGGAATGTGTGTGTGTGTGTTTTATTATTATGGCTTGTTATCATGGATTAGAAGTAGAGGAGTCTTAATCATAGGAGGTCTTCATACATAAGCTATATGATCCCTTGGCATGTGGTAAAGGGAACTGTAGTTCCAGAAGTAGTTAGACTACATGCCTTTAAAGTACTATCTCATTTTGTTATTCTTTGACTATATTAAGATTAAGCCCTGAGGCAGTGTAGTTCAATGGAAATTGAACTGTTTTTGGAGTCTTTGAATTCAAATCCCACTGAAGTCTCTTATTATCGGAGGGATCTTGGGCAAATGTCTTTTTACCTTTTTCAACCTCATCTTTCTTATCTGTAAGATAAGAAAGTTAGACTAGATAGCTTTTGAGGTTCCTAGAAGATTTAAATCAACAACCCTATAGTCCCTTGTTTTTTGAAGAATGTTCCATATTGTGGAGTGATAACTATGACTATATGATTCCCCAGCATTACTCTAACATTTTTATTGAGTGTCTGAGTTGTTTAATACTATGTAAATACAGCCTATACCTGGGAAACTTGTTATACAATGAACCCAAAACTTCATAGAGAGAAATACAAACCATTATCAGTTAGGTATAAGAATGACAGTATAACCCAATGGAAGGAGTTCCATATTTGCAATCAGAAGACCTGGGTTCAAATCCTGTCTCTGATACTTATTGTGTGACCTTGAGCAAATCACTTATCCCCTTTAGGCATCAAATTTTTTATTAATAAAATGAGTCATTTGAACTATAAGGTATCTTATAAATTATATAAATAAAATTATCATGTCATGACTTGTGGCCCTAAAAATGAAAAATAGCTATAGATCTTCTTTGACAAATTGCTTGTAAATGACATTGCTAGAAATGAACTTCAATGTGAGCGCGGTTACAGTGAAAGAAGGCACACTTGTATAGCTGACTGACAGTGAGGAAGAAATTTAGGCCTATGTTCCTTTTCTATTCTTTAGCTCACATAGCTATGTTTCAGCTCCTTTAAAGTCTCATGTCATAAAATGTTTATTGCAGTATGCCACAGTGAAGACTTATTTACATTCCTAACATATGGATCTTTTCTGCATCATGACAAGAACAAGAGAACACATAAAGATGTGTTATTTACCAGTGTTGCTTTTAATCAGAAAACAAAATAAATAAAGAGGAACAAAAACCCTCACTGAGCACAAGCTGAATGTACATTGTTTATATTTCTTAAAATGAGAACTGACAGGCACTATATTTCCTCAGTATTATTAAAATGGATATCTGGTAATTAAAATATGCTACTTTATCCTTCCTAAGTAAGCATATGCTTCCTATCAAAGAACAAATGGATCATCATAGGTAAATAAATTTTCTGTATTCAGACATGGTATCTTCTTCCTGACTCATGTGTTGCCATAGCAACAATTGACTTCATGTGCCCTGACTCAGCTACTCAGCAACCAAAGCAATGGCTTGTATTTTTTTTCTAATCTGCTATAAATCAGAAAAAATGATTTCCTCAGATTTTGCAGTAATGAGAAAAGAAGGCTATATTTGCTGAATTTTCCTATTTATTGGTAACAAAATCATTAATAGTCTTCCAACTGCATGGCACTTGGTCCTTGGGGTTTCAATAACTTGACTTTATAATTCTGGAGGTCAGTGAAAAAAAAGCATTTTTCTAAGTTGGGTGTTCTTAACCTGAGGCCCATAGACCCACAAAAAAATCTGGAGATATATTTCAAGGGGTTTATGAAATTAGATGGAAAAATGCTTCTTCATACTTCAAATAACCTCTAACTAAATTTAGCATTCCTTTCATTTATTAAAAAGAAAAACATTATTTTGAGGATGGTCCCACAGACTTCTACAGACTGTCAAAGAGGACTGTGACATAAAAAGAAGTTTAAGAATTTTTTTTTTTTTTGGTGAGACAATGGGGTGAAGTGACTTGCCCAGAGTCACACAGCTAGTAAGTGTCAAGTGTCTGAGGCCAGATTTGAACTCAGATCTTCCTGAATCAGGGCTGTTGCTCTCTCCATTGTGCCATCTAGCTGCCCCCAAGAATTCTCGTTATACAAGACGTATTAGGTAATAAATTCTGGATAGCTACTTATGGTGTAAGATAGTTGCTTCTTCACCATTTAAAAGAAACATCATTTATTAAATAAAAAAATCTAATAAAATTTTGAAACTCTAGAACCATGGCTATAAAGGATTTAAAAAAAATCTTATATGGGACATGGTGCAAGAGCTTATCCATATAGTTCGATTATCTGTGATTTCATTGATGTAGATACTCTCTCTACTCATTGAGATCCCAAGCTGTCTGCAGCTTTCCAGATTATGATATTTGTTTCTAAATATTGACAAAATTTCTCCAGAGAGAAGCCATTGTATATGCTGTTGTATCATTTCCTCTTGTTCTCTTAACATTTCAGAGGTATCACTATAGCATTGCTCTTTTCTTTAGTTGCCTTAATAAATGCCTGGGCCTCCTAATTTTCTGATCAAACATGTTTTTACAGGTTTTAAAGCCTAAGGTATAATTAGGCTACGCACACAGCAAACAAATCCCCTGTGGGCGCGTGCATACACACACACAGACACACACACACACACACACACACACACACACACAGATATTTCTTGTATTTTTTATTCTTCTGAGGCAGCTAGGTGGCGCAGTGAATTGAACTGGGCCTGGACTTAGGAAGACTTGAGTTCAAATTCGACCTCAGACACGTACTAGCTGTGTGACCTTGGTCAAGTCACTTTACCTCTATCTGCCTCAATTTCTTCAACTATGATAATAATGGCATGTACCTCCCAGGCTTGTGAGCTAATATTTGTAAAGAACTGGCACATATTAGGCACTTAATAAATGCTTGTTCCTTTCCCCTTCCCATCCTTAAAGAAAAAATGTTTGCTGTTCTTAGCTTAGTTCCTGTCTCATATTAGGTGCTTAATAAATGTTTATTGACTATTAATTATTGGCTGATTCTGAGCCTATAACGTTCCAGGAGTTACAGTCATTAAGCTCCATCAAGATAATATTGTTAGAAATGGAATTTCTTGGCAGCAAATATCTATATATCTCTATATACATATATATAGAAAGAAATATATATACATACACATATGTATACATCACTTATGAGGAAGCATGCATTTACAGAATTCATATTGACATATACTTATAAACTATTGACTTTCATTTGCAGATAGTTTAGTTGCTGTAATGGGCACAGAAGAATGCTCAATGAAAAAAGTATCCTGTGAGAGTTCTGAAGATCTAAGAGAAATCAGACCTCAGATAAATGCATTGAAGAACCTTTTTGAAAGTATCTCAGAGGAAAAAAAAATCATTGACTAAAGTTGTCCCTCAACTTATTTACATATTACTGTTTTCAGGGCTTTTTAGCATATAGATAGGAAAGTATAAATCCAACTTATTTGCAGCCTACGAGAACATTGTATCTTGTTTATGTTATGTACTTGGTTGAGTTGTGGATATTAGATTTCTCAATCTTATTTATATATTGGTCACAATTCATGAAAAAGACCTGATTTGAGGCATTAGAAGCCAGGTCAGATAAGGAGGAGACCATAGGAAAAGATACAGTAGGTGCCTGGAGAGAAAATCTAATGATAGAGATAGTCCTGAGCAGAAAATTAAGTTACACTGAGAGACTGGGTTCTGAGTATGATCAATTTGTTAGTTAGGCAAGAAGATAATATGATGAGGGCTGTAGACAAGGGAGTAGTCCATAGTGTCTTTGGTTGAATCAACTAGAATTTGGGTTGAGGGTAGTGGGTGAGGTTACAAAGGTGGATAATACAAAGATGGAGTTACAAACTAAATTAATAGAATGGAAACTCAAAAGACCAGAGGCTACCTAAATAAAAGATGGAGTTAATTATAAGACAAAAGCTTGACCTTTAGGCAATTTTCTCTGGAATGTAAGTGAAGGGTGAAGTTACCAGGGTAAGGAGTTTAGACACTTGTGGCTTGGGAGAGTATTAAACATTTGCCAGCTTGACTGTATCTTAAAATAGAATTAATATCAAATTTCAATATTACAACATGCATACATATACATATAGGAATATGTATACATACATATACATATAGGAATATGTTTATATACATGTTGTTTGTTCTTCATTTTCAAAGAGGATCAATGACATCACGTGACAACTGGTAATGACTCGAGATTCAGTAAATGACCTAGGTGTCTTTGAGGTCTGACCAAACTGTAAATGCTCCAGAGCACCCATCCTGTGGGATATATCTTCACATACTTGGAGTAGACACACCTCTAACTCACCAATAGGTTTGAGGCATATCAGTTATCCTCAAACTGGTTTAGCCCATCTTCCAAGATGGTTTGCCAAGGTGTGGTCACCTCAGACGATACAGTTTCTTAGAGCCACAGGTGAGAGTTAAGTGACAGGTAGACATCAAAGGTGGATGAACAGCCCTGAAAAGGCCTTGGCAGGCCCTCATACCAGAGGTGCTAGTCCTCCTTGAACATCTCATACATATAGTTCAGGCAACCACATAAATGAGTATGAGTAGGCAAGAATCTGTACATATATATGCCCATGTAAATACATATCTTTGTATATTTACACACAAATATGGTGGAATAGAAGTATGACAGCATGGAATGGATATGGAGTTGGCCTCAAAGTAAAAAAAAAAAACCAACAACTAATTCCTGATATCAATTTATAATTGATGTCAGGGAACAAAACAAACAACTTCATAACAAAAAGAGTGAAATATGCCTCTGGAATTTATGGGTTCTACCTCCTTAGAGTTCCTTATGTAGAGATTAAACAACCATTGGTTGAGCATACAGTAAAGATTCCTTAGTGTATGGGTTGAACTAGATGGTTTTCAAGATCCCTTTTAACTCTCTAATTTTGTGTTTTTCTGAAGAAGTTGGATGTATTAGCACCTGTAACACACACACAGACTTTGCAACCTTAGCCAAGTTGCAACTTATCAGTGGCCCCAGGCAATTCTCTAAGACTATAAGTTGCAAAGATACAGCTTTCTGTGTTAGTAGAAGGTATTCACTGATAATTCCTTACTCCAGCAAAATCACAGAATTATTCATATATGTGTATAGTGTGTATAAAGGTATACGCATATGTATATGCATGTACATTGAATGTATATGTACATATGAATATATATGGATAACCATTAAAACAAGCCATTAAAGCTTTAGAAACTACATTAATACTTTTGGGATACCCTACACATAATATATACATATACATATACATATACATATACATACATACACCTGATATACACACTGTCTTCCTAACTATATGTCAGATTCTAAGCAATGTGCTTAAGAAAAGTCTACTTTGTTTTTCCGGTATGTATAGTTAGACTGGTTTCTTGTGAATTATTGTGGATTTCATTGGGGAAGCCTTGTCTTTCATTCAAGTATTTGATGCAGTTAGTGAAGAGTCACCTATGTTCCTTCATCTCACACCCATGTATCTTCATATGGACTGAGCCCTGTGGGTAACCCTTCCTCAGTTCTAATTCTCAGAATCCCTTTTATCCTCCACTCATCACCTTCTACATGAGGCCTTGACTGGTTATCCTCAATTTCTAGTGCCTCAGTCCTAAAATTAGTTTGTATCTATTTTATATTTATTTTACATGAATATGTACATGCATGCATACATACCTGTGTACACACATAAATATTGTTTCATTCAGATAGATTATAAGCTCCTTGAAGGCACTGGTATTTTTCCTTCCATCTCTGTACCCTTTCTCTCTAACACAACTCCTGGAATATAAGAAGTATGGCACATAAATGCTTGCTGATCAATTGCTTCATTGACCTTACATCACTGTCACTTCCTCTCATAGTATTTCAGATACTATGGTGGTAGAATCCAAGTGGTATGGCTGCTTGTCAGTACTTAAGAAAAGAAATTACTCCAGAAATTCTGGCAGATCTGTTGTATTTCATGCCTGTTTATTGTTCTCCTTATAGCTTTATCTATAAACATTATTTGGATAATGGCTTTTATCTTCCAGGCTTCCTGTAGGCTCATTTTATCCCCACCTACATTTTTGCTACTTTGTGAGGTGACATGACTCTTACATTTCTATCATTCTCCTCTGTAATCTTTTGAAAATGAAATGTGTATTCTGAACTGCTATCACTTGTCAACTGGCTGCCATTTGTAACTTCTGGGATCAATATCATCCATATATAGGAGCATTGGGAGAATCTTACCAATAAAGTCCCTCACTTATTGGAAATTTGTGCAGGACATCTTCCATGAATGTCCGTGGTCAACAACTTGGGATGAGGGGGTATGTCTCCCTCTTTCATTCCTTCCTGATGTTGCTAATTGGTGGATTGAGTAAAGTTACTTCCTTGGTCACAGTTTTTTTATGGAATCTTCTGTGATGTACACACATGTGCAGAAAATACTCTGAGGAAAAGTTTCCAGGTTATAAAATAAAAAAAAAAAACTGATTTGATTTACATTTGTCCTCTTAGTTTACAACTATCTACTCCCTTCCAAAAGCAGCTACTTTCTATGTGAAATAGAGCTTTCAAACTGACATCTACAAAAAAGAAAGAGGCCATATAGTAAGAAAATGGAGTACTCTGTAACTATGATAGTCATATATTTGAGCATCCCTAAGAGCACATTTACATCTAAATGTAAAGTATGTAAATTATACAGGGCATTATACTGAAAAGGTACAAATTATCTCAAGTAAAATCAGTAATAATGTTTGGTTATTGCTTTGGTAGTCTCTATAAAACTAAAAAACGAGCTTTTAAAGAATTACCTTAAGACCACTGCTACTAAAATAGAAGGGTCTGTTTTTGAATTTTTGAATGAAATGGGTTTAGTTGTCTGTTTATTTCAAGTGATTTCCTCATGCAAAGCCATTATGAACAGCTTTTCTCTCTGTGGGGAATATCAGCAGAGACTGTAGGTGGTCTATACACAAGAAAACTAGCTGGAAAAGACATCTTCTTTAGGTGATTTATTTTTTAATTTAAGTTCCGTGATTATATTTCCAATTTTAGCTATAAAATGTGGTGACCATGGAAATACTTGCCTGCAAAACAAACTCAATGTATGAAACTCAGAGTATAAGACAAAGACAAACCAACATGGACCTTGAAGCACACTCTAATAAAAGAGTACCTAAGTGGTGGAATTAGAAAATCTACTCACTAGTACTACATTTGCTAAAACAACATCTTAACAAATAAGACACCGGGAGAGTAACACATCCAATCTAATTTGATGCCTCTTCTTCTATGGCCTGCTATGACTGAGTCAGATGGTTTCAGAGTAAATTCAGGTAATCATCATCATCATCATCATCATCATCATCATCATATATAACATTTATGTAGCACTTGAAGTTTCACAAAGTGATTTACATGTATTATCACATTTGATCCTCACAACCTTGTATGGTAAATGCTATTATTATCCCTATTTTATAGATGATAAAAGTGAGGCTACTTAAGTGTTTTACCCACAAGCATACATCTAAGTGTCTGAGGTAGAATTGAATTCAAGTCTTCCTTATTTCAATTCTAGCATTATGTTTAGGATCTGAGTCTCCTACCTGTATTAGTGATGATGGTGAGATTCAGCAGTATCAGTACTGAAGGAATCCTTTCTTTCTTTTTTATTTGTTTGTTTGTTTGTATATTTATTTATTTTTGCAGCTCACCTTTTCTTCGTCTTCTTCTAATTGAACCTTCCTTTTACTGGCCACGTGAGTAATTGGGGGGGAGGGGAACCGGCTGTGTGGGGGAGGGGGTCTCCACAACACTCCGTTTATACACAAAACTAAAAAACAAGCACAAAGCCACTATTGCAGTTAGAAGTTAGCAGCACCGGGGAAGTGGGAAAACTGTGGGTGTCAGTTAAATAAATACTGGCCTCCGCTGCATCTGGGCGTCGGGGACCTTGGTCTGCTACAACTCTAGAGCAATGAGAATATCAAGGGCGGCTTGGGAAGGCCAGAGCCATCGGGTGAAGTCGGGGCGGTTTGGCAAATGGGTGAAGGGATTGCTCCTACCCCTGCTAGGATTCCCCCAGCCCCTGGGTCTGGCAGGAGGGGGGGCAGCCTGCTCCCTTCTGGGCTTGGGCAGCCCCAGCAGGGGGGCCAGACTCACAAGGGCTCCGCCCCAGGAGATCACGGCATTGCCCCCCAGTTTCTCGGCCAGGGTCCAGCGTCCTTCACTTCTCATGACGGCTGCCTTGTGATCCATCTGTGACTCCGTCAGTTTCCTCTTGACCGCGTCCTCGGAGCTCGCATAAATCATTTTGTTCTTGAGGCGGGTGCACTCGGGGACCCAGAAGATGAACCCCAGATCCTCCTCCTCGCTCTCCTCGCTCTCGTAGGTGGCATCAAAGCGCGTAGCGGCCGTCCTCGTCTGGCAGCATCTTGGCAGAGGGGGTGCAGGGGTCGTCCACAGTCTGCCCCACGTGGATCTCCTCGTCCTCCTCCAGCACGATGTTCTTCTGATCCTCGCTCAGGCAGAACAACGCGGCCTCCTTGCATTTCTTCACCTCCTCGGGTGTCGAGGACTGGAGAACCTTCACGGCCTTGGACGCCCTGATCACCCCATCCCAGACAGCCGCCCCAGGGGCCATGGTTCGGGAAAGGAGCGAAGGAGAATGGGAAGGAGGGAAGGAGAATGGGAAGGAGGGAAGGAGAATGTGAAGGAGGGAAGGAGGGCCACAGGACCGGAAGGAGTCGCGGCTCCGCCTCTGCTGCCTGGAGCCCACTGCGGAATCCTTACTTACATACGTGAGCATCTATTACATATGCTGTACTAATTTGTTAAATGGAAATGAATGAATTAATAAAAAAAATTACATTGATTAAGGGCTTATGTTCAAAGCACTATAATGTGCTGAGGATACACTGAGAAAAGTGAAACAATCCCTGCTTTCAAAAAGTTCTCATAGGGAGAGGTAACAGTAATAAGTTTCAGCCACAGTTAGATGGAAAGGCCTAAGAACCTTGGTTCTTAGGGTGCAGTGGAAAAGCAGAGGATAACACATTTTTTAAAATATCATTTTCATTGATAAAACCATATCTCTTTCTCATGCAGAACTAGTTCCAAAGGCTTTGCTAGAGAGGACGTTCTTTTCCGGCTCTTTAGTAGCTGACTGGTAAGGAGACAGGAGTTGTAGCATGTCAGAGGCAAGTGATGGGTTACATATCCACAAGGGCACTCCTGTACATAATAGCTGTGGTATTCAGTCTGGAAGCTGGTGAGTGATCTTGGGGGAGGGGCACTGCTTTCTTGGATTTAATAGCTTTATTAGGTGGATAGAATAACAGGCCTCTTTTCCCCTGAGTTGATTCCTTTAATGCTATATGAGGTTAGTCTGACCAATAGTCTCAGGGTTACTCCATTTCCTGGGGCTAATGGACTGGATCTGGGGCTTCCTGCACCAAGATTAGAGAAGTAATAGTCAAGATGTTAGTGGTAGCCCATATGATGCATCACACTTCCACTCTCTCACCTGGAACATGACGCCTTGACTCTTTAGAAAAGTTGGATTGCTTACCTGTCTTCTTGGATGGATGAATGACTATCTTGTAGTTCATTTGGCCATATTTCACATTTAAATGGTCTTACAAAATAAGAGGCAGTCACTTTGCTTTTGCATGCCTCAGTTTTGCTCTCTGTAAGTTTTACTTGCTAGTAATATTAAATATAAATCAGATAATGTGTCAATATATTAACATTTCTCAGAGGAAAGGTGCTATATTAACACAAGGCCTTATTATTTATTTAAAAACAAATTGACTCAGCATCTACAATTCTTGGTTCTTATAAAAAGTCTGAGAGTCTATGAGTTAGGTTATTAATCTTGATTCCAGGGCTATCCCTGAATATATAATGCTTATTATTAAGTTACATTGAAACTGGCTTGAAATTAGACCCAACTATGTGTTGAGATTCTAATGAAAGTGGTGTCTCATTTTCTTCTGTTCATTTTGATTCCCCTGTACAAGGTAAAACTCTTCCTGATGAAGTCTGAATTCCTAATATTTCCACACACACAAAAAAAAAAAAAAACAATAGTTCTCTGCACAGCAACTCCATGACTATCCTGTCTGTCCTTAAGGCTGTTATTCATACCTCATATACTCCAATGCATATAGACTGTGCCTAGATTTTGTTATTTTTACCTAATATAAAAATTTAAATTCTCATTCTCAAATGCATATATTTGAAAGAGTCTCTCAACTTACGTTAATGGAAAAATGAATCTTTTATCTGTAAACAAGAGGGGTCTATCTTCTTCCTTGACATTTTCCATGCCTCCTCCAATTCAGCAGCTATATTGTCCTCTAGAGAAAGAAAAAAAGGCTAGAGATCGAAGAGGCTACACCCTGGTCTCTGTCTAGAGCTTACTTATTATTGTCTCCTAATGTTCATCACGGCAGATCAGTGTCATGGGAAGAAAAGACATAACTGTAATCTAATGGAATAAGAACTGGATTTGGAGTCATAGTTGGGTTTGAGTTGCAGTTCTTGATGGACCTTAGCTCTATGACTATAGGTGTGTCACCTCATTTCCCTTAGACTCTACTCTTTTCATCTGTAAAATGTGGAAAGTACTAGCACTTTGGGTTGTGATGAGAATCAAATGTAATGATGGTAGTAAAGCATTATGTAAATGCCAGTTTGCAGCGATTGACTTTTAATAAGTTGATCTGCAGATCTCTATGAAATAAATAGGTATTTAATTCATGTTAAGATAGAATTGTGGCAAAACCAAGATGCAAAGTAAAGGCAGGGACTTATCCGACCTCTCCCAGATTTCCCTACAAACTGCTTTAAAACAATGCTTCAAAATACAGTCTGGAGCAGCAAAACCAACAAAAAGAGCAGGTAAAACAATATTCCAGATCAAGACAATTTAGAAGCTTGGCAGGAAAGTTCTGCCAAATTGCGGTTAGAGGGGAGCATTCCAGCAAATATCACACTTGGAAAGCCCCAGCAAAAGGCAGTCAACAGTGGGCCATGGCCAGTGCAAGACAGTAGCAGGCCTTGGGGGCAATTGAATCTACCTCAGTGACTTCCTGAGCTGTCAGCCCACAGACATCAAAGGTGTCAGTTAACTGGTCAGAACGAGGTTACAGGTGACCCTTAGTTGGCATAGGGTTCAGGACTCTGCTCCAATGGGCTATAAAACTGTACATACCCTTTGACCTAGCAATACCACTTCCAGGGCTGTATCCCAAAGAGATCATACAAATGGGAAAGGACCCACATGTTCAAAAATATTTATAGCAGCTCTTTTTGTGGTGGCAAAGCATTGGAAATTGAAGGGATGTCCATCAATTGGGGAATGACTGAACAAGTTGTGGTATATGAATGTGATGGAATACTTGTTCCATAAGAAATGATGAGTAGGTGAACTTCAGAAAAACCTAGAAAGACTTACATATATTGATGCTGAGTAAAATGAGAAGAACCAGGAAAACATTGTACACAGCAATAGCAACATTGTGTGATGACCAACTTTGATAGACTTAACTTTTCTCACCAATGCAATGATCTAAGACAATTCCAAAAGACTCATGATTACTATCCACATCCAGAAAAAGAACTATGGAGTCTAAATGTAGATTAGCTTACTATTTTCCTTTTTTTTTATTTTTTTGGTTTTTTTTTCTTTCTCACATTTTTTTCTTTGGCTCTAATTCTTCTTTACAACATGACTAACGTGGAAACATGTTTAATATGATTGTATATGTATAGCCTATATCAGATTGCATGCCATCTTGGGGAGGGGGAGGGGGAGGGTAAGGAGGGGAAAAAATGTAAAACTCAAAATCTTATAAAAGTGAATGTTGAAAACTAAAATAAATAAATTAATTAATTATTAAAAACAAAGAAATGTAGCTTCAGAAGATGCCAGTGTAATGAGGGGGCCACCTAATTGGAATGGTACAATCTTGGTATGCCTATTTCTGAAATTAAGTGATGACATGGAAGTGAAGGTTGCTTCCTCAATTCAGGGCATGTTTAGGCATTCTGTTCCTGTTACCTATCCCTTTGTTGTGTAGTGAAGAAATGTTATATTTGGTTGATGGGCCAGAATTGAGAATACCTATAAAAAGATCTAATGGAGCAACTCACTGTTCCTTCCTACTGCACAAAATGTGAAAGTACAGTTTCTCTAAACTCCGGAGAGTCATAAGGGAGGGTGGAACACTTTTGGGATAGAGCAATCTGCTCTTTTGTTTTCTTTCTTTTTTCTTTAGAGCCTTGTGGGCTTTGCAAAACCAGAAGAACCATGAGAAGCTCAGCGATGGGATTCTATGGCAGAGACTGCCACAGACACCACAGCCAACCCAGGTGGAATGTGACTATAGCCTAGAGGAATAACCTTTTTGATTTAACACAACAGTGAATCAATCTGGCAGTTAATAAACTGTAGCTTTAATGGATGGAAATATGTTCAGCATCTATGCTACATAAGGAACTAAATTTGGTGAAACAAATGTTTAGTAGTAATCATTCACCCTGGGATAAGATACCACATAAGCTGTTGTGGATACAACTACAAAAAAATGAAGAAGAAGAAGAAATCCTTATCCTCAAGGAACTTACATTCGACTGAAGGGATACATTTACACACATAAGTAAAAAAGTAATGCAAAGTAGTTTCAAGATGAAGGAAACACCTAATAACTGCTTTTAAGGGGCAAAAATATTCTACAAAGTAGAGATAGGAAAAGAGAATATTCAAGATAGAGGAGACTACCTTGTAAATACTCAAAGACAGGAAATGGAATATCTTATTGGATGAATTAAATCAGTGGAATAAAAGCTAAACCAATAATGAGTGAGGGACAGTGGTCAAATCATAATCTGTACTTCAATCAATCATGGTTCTCTGCATAGTAGTAATGGTATCACCAATTCAAGTATTTCCATTTATTCCTTGTTGTAGGCTTTCCTGTGGACACCCCCTCAAACATAAGGAATTGAAAATCTCTTTGTCGATTGTCCTTAATGTTAGTGATTCCCCTATGTTGATTATTTTCAATTTATCCTGGATATAACCTGTTTTTACATATTTCTTTACCTGCTCTCTTTCATTAGATTATGAGCTTCTGAAGAGCAGATTTTCTTTTGCCTTTTTTTATATCCCCAGTGCTTACTAATAGTATCTCAAAGATAGTAGAAGATAGATAGATAGATAAAGATGTATACATATAAACATACATATAAATATTTACTTAATGACCTACTGAAACTTGAGACATCATTCAAGTACAATTAGAAAACAGTCAAATGCATTGTTTTCAAACCAGATCATTAGGGTTTTGACATCAAAACTAAAATCCTTGAGAAACTATGTCTCTTTAGTCATTTAATATGGTTTCTTTAGAGATATTCTGCTATGTAATACTTTTATGGTAACTCTTCATATTTAAATATTTTAAATTGTCTCTTATAGTGCTTATTCATTCTAAGAAAAAATAATAAATAAATGTTGACTAAAAATTATAGACTCTTCTTTATTTTTTTTCTTCAGATAAACTGCCAGGTCTGGGTCCTGGAAATGAATAGACAATGAAAAAATTTCTTAGGATTTCTAACTTTTTTATTATGTTCAATTCAGGACTTTGGCATATCTGAAACTTTAAATGTGGTGTATATGCATGTCATTTTATTTGCCTGTCTTCTAATTCTATTTTTTTTTTTGTTTCATTACTCCAAGCACTGCCTTCCACTGATACATGGAGGTTAGAATACAAAAGCCAAATTTCTCAGGTCAGCTTTCTCATGTTCTGATTAAAAGCAACTCATCTATGATAAATGGGACCACGAATTGAATTAATAGTTTAAAATCCAGAGTTAATCAAAACCCTCAGTCAAGCCAATAGCTTCAACCTCTTCCCCATCAAATATTCTCTATCAAAGAAGAAATCATGACATGACTATTAATTATTTTTACCATCTTCCTTTCCTTAAATTTGACTATTATTATAGAAGATACATGGATATTCCAAAAAAAGACTATGTTTGCATAGTTTACAGTTTGTGTAATCAAGTAATTAATAATCCATTGATCTATTTCTTAACTTTTAACTCAGTAGACTAGTAGGAAGTGTCCTGTGTATGGAGTGAGGAGACCTTATAAGGAACTGCTTATAAGCTGTCTGAATTTGAGCACCGAAGTTCATTTATGTAGGCCTCTGTTTCCTCATCTGCAAAATGGAGATGTTAAAATTTGAACCAGATGTTTTCTAAGAATTCTTCCCTTATCCCAATGTCAGTAGTTTATCTAGTTACCTAGGTGGTACAATGAGTGCTAGATTTGGAGTCAGAAAGACCTGAGGTCAAATCCTGCCTCAGACACTTACTATGTGACCCTGGGCAAGTCATTTAACATCTGTCAGCCTCAATTTCTCCATCTACAAAATAGGCATAAGGATTGTTGTGAGGATTGAATGAGATAACATGTATAAAATACTTTTGCAATCTTAAAGTGCTACATAAATATTAGTATTGTTATTTATTAAAGTTATCATCTCATTCTCTGGCATATGGCAAGAACTCAATAAATATTTGTTTAATTGCATTCTCTCTCACACATATAAAAAGTCAAGTATTCTTTAAAGCTATAACAATTTTTTTCAGTTACACTATTTCTATTGTAGATGTAACATATTCTTGACTTAAAAGATAAAATCTAGAACATAAAGCTTGCATACAGAATCAGCAACTTGAGTGAAATTTCACTGGTCAGAACACTCAGCCTCCTGTCACATCCTTCCTGCTTGATAGGAAGAGTTTTTGGCAGGTTGTTTCCTTGCTGCAAACCAGGCAGGGTTTATCTGACCTTCAGAAAAGTACTCAAGGAGTCTACCAATCTGATGGATCATATATAATTCAGTCAACAAAGTAGTCAACAGGGAAAAAAATGAAATCCACAGAATATTAACCTAGTGAATGGGCTTAGCATTGGTATTGTTTATCTTTCTTCCATCTCTCATAAGCTTAAGTCTAAAAATTGAAAGTTCATGTCAATTAATTTAGTAAGATCCTCCTTGTATGATAGGTAAACAAACCTTCCGTCCTGTAGTCTATTTCCAATAACTGATTTGAATGGAGGCAAGCCATCCTCCATTACTAACATCCTTCCTCAAATTAAGGAGCTTAACCTACCCAGGGAAAAGTCATAAATAATTTAATATTATGCCTTTTCCTTATATTCATTTGCTTAATAAATATATATTGACTGCCTACTGTATAAAAGACACTCAGTGCTAGGTACTCAGATATTTGTTGCATATGCACATAAGAAGATGCAGTCCCTGACATTCTGTTATATGTACATATATGCATACATACACACACACACACATATATATATATATATTATACACATACATATATATGTGTGCATGTGTGTATGTATAAAACCAAAGCATTCATTAGAGGGTTGGAACTTCTCTTCCTGCTGTTTGAAGCCAGCTAATTCTCCATTTCCTACATTGCTCTGCAGTCTTGGACTTCCTTGGACTTTTCCGCCAGGGATCTCATCATTGGGAAATACAATTCTTCAAGATCCAATAAGCCTTGGTATTAACTTCTCATCAGTACCCTATGTACGCTTTGACTGAAGGGTAGAGCCATGAACTCATAAACCTCCAATTAAGAAAAGGGTCCAAGTCAGATTGTCTCATTCCCCATCAGTTCTGCACACTTTCAGACTTTGGAATTCTCCATCATGCCCCAATACTGGATACCTTTCTCACATTTTTACAGCTTCTTCTTGTTTTGTTTTCCCCCATTAGACTGTAAGCTGCATTAAGGGCAAAGATTATCTTTCTTTTTTAATATTTAGATCCCCATATTTGTGTCACCTAGCAGACATAAGCACTTAATAAATGTTTATTGACTGCCTAAATGACAAAGATCAGGCTAGTGTGATCCTAAGTATAAACATAATCATGCATACACATGCGCACACAATCACTCCAATCCAGGTCAAACCAAAACTGAGCATATGTCTTTATTAAATTATTAAATAAGAATATCAAATGAACAAATGCAACAAGTCACTTGGATTAAGTCTCTTCACAACTGACCTGCATAATTGATCAAATAGGCTATGAGACAAATAGATTGTTTATTTAAATTGCATAGACTAGTAGTCCAAGCAGGCTGTCATCTAATATTTTCTGTCTTGGAAATCCCTTAAGAAGAAATATCTGGGTCTATGAAAACTTATGATATATTGTTTGAGAAAAATTCCTAATATAAAAATGAGGGATGTGACACAAAACTTCATATCAATGCTTGGGAAAGCAATAAAAACTTAGAATAACAAGAAGGAGTTAAAATATATGACATGTTGTGGAAAGGGGGGACATTAAAGAAGGGGTTGGATCAAAGCTTGGAATGGATGAGATGAGATAATAATATCTGATGACAAAGATAATTAAGCACTATTCCACTCTTATTTCATTTTGCTTTTTTCTGTCAGTATTGGGACTGGAAAGGATATAATCTAAATGGCTAATAGGGTGTTTAAAACCAAGACAAGAAATTACATAGGCAAATGTCATCTAGGTACATTTAAATAAGTTCAAATCACCTGCACTTGATGAATTAAATCATAGGATACTAAAAGAACTGAGCAATTGTTTGTGATCTTTAAAATATCATAGATTTGAATTTTAAAGTTAATACTTCACTATAAAAATGAGAAGAAAAACATATCATATACATTTCTTAGCTATGTGTAGTGAGTAAATTCTTAAGCAAACAAATGGTAGAAGCAATTTTAAAAGAAATAGATCATTTTTATTGCAAGAAATAGAAAAGCTTTTTCACAAACCAAATTAGGGCATCTAAGAAGGGAAAAGTCTTCAACTACGGATCATCTTTGCATGAAATATTTTTGATAAGTGTTTTATATTTAAGTTGTATAAACAAGCAGTCAACAAGCATTTCTTAAGTAACTACTATGTGCCAGGCACTATGATAAGTGCTGAAGATACAAAGATAGTATGTGAGTATGTGGGTTATGACAAACATTTTTAAGTTCCTTCTTTGTTCTAGGCACTGTGCTAAATGCTCTCAAATATCTCACTTAATCATCACAACAACCTTGTAAAGTTCATGTCATTATTACCTTCATTTTACAGTTGGGGTAACTGAGGTACACAGAGTCTAAGTGACTTGCCCCAGGGTCATATAACTAGTAAGTGTCTGAAGATGAACTTGAACACAAGTCTTCCTGACTCCAGGCCCAGTACTCTGTGCCACCGAGCAAAAGACAGTCCTTGTTCTTAAGGAACTTTCAATCTAACAGAAAAAGTGACCAAAAGCCATTCCCCAATTGATGACTAGTCAAAAGATATAAATATAAGATTGATGACTAGCCAAAAGGTATAAATAAATAAGCAAACAAAAAAATAAAAAATATAAATAAATCCCAAAAGAGTTTGGGATGATTTGAAATTATGGAAATAAAGTAGGCAAATACTTGTGAGGTAATATTTGCAAAGTGCTTTGCAAAATTTAAAGTGATATATATATATATGTTGTTATTTATGTTATTATTATTAACTCAGAAGTTCTACTAGTAGACGTATGTCCTGAAGAGATCATTTACAAAAAGAAAGTTTCCATATATATAAAAACGTTTTAGCAGCACTTTTTGTGGCAACAAAGAACTGGGGAAAAGTAGATGTCCATCGATTAGAGAATAACTAAACAAATTGTGGTATGTGAATGCAATGGAATATTACTGTGCTATAAAAAATGACAAACATGATGAATGGAGAGAAGCATGGAGAGACATATGAATTGATGCAAAGGCAAGTAAGCAGAGCCAGGAAAACAATACTGAAATGCAAAATGTCCAAAATAACGTAAATGGAAAGAATAACAACCATGAACAATCTAAACGGAATCTTATGAAAGTATAAACAACAAGCTTTGGCTCAAAAGAGAAGATATGAGACTATATCTCTGTCTACTCCTTTGGAGGGGTGAGAGTCCATGCATATGGGATACTTTAGATGTTTGGGATTTATTAATTAATGTTGATGAAATTTTCCCCTCTTCTATTTTTTTTAAGATTTTTTTGTGAGGGATGATATCTGCAAGGGAGGAGTGAGAGGAATATAGGATAAATGTAGGAAATGTAGTAAAAAATATAATTATAAAGGACATTAATAAGAGTCTTTTAAAAATATCTAAGGCAGTTAAGCTAACTCAGAAGATATCATGCAAGATTTGGGAATTAAGAATATATCAGTTTGAATCTTGACTCAGATAATTACTAGCTGTGTGAACCTCAGCAAATCACTGAACCTCTTTCAGTCTGTATTTTCTCACCCGTAAAATGGGGATGAAAATAATAGCACCTAGCTATCTCAGAAGGTTGTTGTGAAGATAAAATGACATAACATGTGTAACTCATTTTGCTAACATTAAAATATTACATAAGTGTAGATAATGATGACAATGATCTTTAATCTTTTAAAGTTTATAAAGAATGAGAAACATAGCATGATATTAGAGGACAAATATCACAATTTTCCAAAAAGAAAAGAGAATGGAATTTGAAAAATATAGACCAGGGAATGTGACTTCAATTCCCAAAAAAATTCAGGATTACTTAGTTTGTCAATAAATATTTATTAAGCACCTAGTATGTGCAGGGCACTGTGTTAAGTGCTGGGGATACAATTACAAAAACAACAACACCACAACAAAAACAAAGCTAGTCCTTGTCCTCAAGGAATTTACAATCTAGTAGGGGAAGACACACAAAAGGAATCTAAAAGTGAAGATCATGTATGGCAGGGAGGCATGTTGGAGAAGTCAAAGGAGTACATCTGGTTGGGAAATGATGAAATACCTAGCCTGGGTTCCCTCCTTAAATGGAAGTTTTTAGAGATTATTTCTGGGCTTCAAGCCAAGGGGTAGAAGGTATTATTAAGGGGTGAATACAAGTAACTTCTTTTTTTGGATTCAATCTTGCAGGAGGATAAAGTTTTCCAATTGGTGAGATTCCTAAGTAAAAGATAGATGTCACAGGAGCACAACTCAGGGGGAAATGATTAGTTAAGAGTTAAAAAAGGACTCATCAAAAGTGTTAGCTGGTCTCCACCAAAAAAAAAAAAAAAGTCATGCCAGACTAACATGACTTTTTAATTTGACCTGGTTACCAAAATGGCAGAATTTAATAAGATTACTGTGTCAGTCTAGTATGGAGCAGAGAGAGCTAGTTTTGAACTTTGAAAGATCTGAGTTCAAGGTGTGGCTCTTACATGCACTTGTTGTGAGACATGGGCAAATCCCAGAAGTTCTTAGTACCCCCAGCCAAATTTTTAAGCCTAAAATTAATAGTCACCAATTTGTATCAGTGAAGGAAGATTAAACACTGATGATACCATAGATCTGGGGAGTAGGGAACAACAAAAGGATAGATGGGGGGTTGCCACGGAATAATGTTATCTAGAGTTTAGCAAAACATTTGAAAAAGTCCATTGTATTATACGTAGGTAAAAGTTGAAGAGATATGGACAAGACCATATTACAATTAGGTAGATCCGATGCTGGTGAAATGACCAGATTCAACAAATAATGGATTAATTGTTTAGTGCCAACTGGGAAGGAGGATACTCATAGAACACCTGAGTGATCTGTGTTTGGTGTTTTTGTATACTTTTATCAGTGATTTAGAAAAACACACACAAGGCATGGTTATCAAATTAGCAGATGACTGAAACCTGAATGAGGTGCCTTGGGAGATATTGGTTTTCTTCTCACTCAAGGTTATCAGACAAAGGCTGGAAGATCAAATAGGAGAGGGGATTCTTGTTCAGGACTAAATTGGACTAGATAGACTCAGAGGTCCCCTCCAACTCTGAGATTCTGAGATTCTGTTTGGCTACTACTTGATAGAAAATGATTTTTACCCAGATCACCCAGTTATATCCTCAGCCAAATCATTTATTTAGTTCAGATCAACATTATCCACAAGAATAAGGAAAGGCTACACTGAATGTCACGAATATTAAAGGCAAGAAAAGTAAAGAAGGGAAAAATCAGGCGGAAAGATTTCCTCAAGTATTAAAGGAATTGGGATTACATGCATATGATAGCTCAAAGAAGGCCCAGTATAGATACCTCATCATTGATTCCATAATGGCTATCAAGGAACAGAAGACACCACCATTGCCAGCCAGAGAGCTGGTGTATGATCCAAGTCTCCCTTGCTCTTCTTAGAGAGGAGGCAATTCATCATGGCATAGTCCCAGATGAGCCAGGAGTATGATAAGTAACCCTCTATTTAGTATGTAAAGAATGATTGTCACTATTCAGAAAGCTTCTGAAACGTCAAGTAGCAAAAAACAAAACAAAGGAAACAAGCTATAAAGGCAGCCATTGTCCCTAGCTGTCACTCTCGAAAAGAAATGCAAACAAATGGCTATGTTTCTACTTGACTGTCTCTATGGATATGTAGCTAAGTCAAGCCTCATTCCTTAAAACACACCCACCCCACCCTGACATGCACACACACACACACACACACACACACACACACACACACACACTCAATCTGAAGAAAAAAAAATAACAGTCCTCATGTCATTATGGATCTGGAAACTGAAAAGTATTAAATTTCCAAAATGGCCTCAAGGACGTGGAAAGTGCAGAAAAACCTTGAAAATGAGATGGATTACCACATCTCATTATTCATGTATCTCCCTCCAAAGACTAACAGCTAGATAATTTTCTTTATATCACATTAAGCAAGATGTAAAGCATGCAATATAAATATGTTGGCAATCTATTGACTAAAGTACTTCTTTCCTTCCAAGTTTGAGGAATGAACAGACATTAAAAGTAAGAGAACAATACTTTTTCACTCTATGTTGCTATAGTTTAATACTAATGGCTCTTAAATGCAGGAGGGGGGAAGATATATACTTCTTAGGAACGAAAGATTGTCCTATGTGTGTCTTTCTTTTGCAAAATGACACAAAATCTTGAAAGTAAAACTGATTTTATTGTTCTAGTCAGGATGTTTGAAGTCTGGCTAACAGGGAAGAAGTAGAGACCCACAAATATAATTCAAGGATCGTAACAGAATAGATGTAAAAATGAAGTGGGAGAAGAGGGCATAGAACGCTGGAACACTAATTTCTACTTTCACAAATTCTTTCAAAAATAACAAAACAGCAAACCATGAAAAAGTATCCTAGGGAAGACAACGCTCAGCAAAATTTTCTAATAGGCAAATTTTAGTTTGAATACATAGGCAACAAGACAAAGAAGATAGGGCACTGAGCCCGGAAACAGGAAGACCTGGTTTCAAATCTTGCTTCCAAAACTTCTGATCATTCTGGAAAAATCACTTAATCTTTCTATGCCTCAGTTTTCTTTTTTATAAAATGAAGGGATTGGATTTGATGGCCTCTAAGGTTCCATCCTTTAAATCTATGATCTCCTCCACCTCAAACTTGGGGTTAAAGGGTAGGGGAGAATACCATCCTTGACTTTTACTCTGTTAATTCCATCATGATCCTGCTGTCTGTGAGCTGATAGCTCAAATAATAAATTAACTGATCCTAAAGTGGCCATGTATTTATGATCCCAGAAATATAAAGCATTTTTAAAAGTAGTTTTCTAGAGATATTGTGATAATATGAATTCTAGGCATTTATACAACCTGATGGGGGAGATTGTATGAAGTTCTATTGTGTTTCTCAAAGGGTACAGATAGACACTGTCTTTGCCCCATTGATCCATGTTTTTAAGTGGTTACTATGTGTTTCTTCTTAAGTTATCAAAGCAATATGTGAGATGCATTTATATAGATTGGTGACTATTATGCAATTTATGGTTTTAGAGGGTTGGCTGGGGCACTGGAAAGCTAAATGATGTAGAGAGGGATACAGCCACTGTGTGCGAGCCCAGAACATCCTGACTTCCAGATCTACCCATGATGCCATGTTACTTCTACCATTTATCTATCATTTACATGCATGCACACACATATGAAAATTCAATAACTAAATATGTCTGGGATCTCATGAATGTAAGTGTTTTCTCCATCAGTGCAGACAACAATCCAGAGGACAGATGTCTCAGTGCATGGGGTCTTGCGCCTGGAGTTCTGAATGTCTGAGTTCAATTCTGGTCTTAGACATTTACTAGATGTGTGGTACTGGGAAAGTCACTTACCTCTCTCTGCTTCAGTTTCCTTAACTATAAAAAATCACTTACCTCCCAGAGTTGTTGCAGGGATTAAGTGAGATATTTGTAAAGCATTTAGCACAGTGTATGGCATATAGTGGATACTTAGAAAATGCGTTTTTTTCCTTCTTTCCTCTTTTTCTTCCTTCTTTCTAGTCATGCCTTCTCATTCTGCGCAATTCTTGTCCTTATTCTCCAATGGACCCTTTCCAAAGTGTTCATCCAATGTGCCAAAGACTATCTTCTAAGATATGTCTATATTTACAAAAAGCACATGGACTGCCTAACTGATAGCTCTATTTCACAGCTTAAGACCAGTTCACATTTTTTCCATCATATTTTCCCTGAATAACACATCTTATACAACTTCTTGGACATAGGTCATACATGGATTAATCTTTCAATTGTATCAGTGGAAAAATGTTATTAAAGCAAGAATATACTGAAGAAACAGAGAAAAGAGTTAAAAAATATTCAGATATGTAAAAAAAATAACAAGTTTCACATTATTTTAAATGAATTCAGAAAAAAATTAAAGGCTCTATAAACCAAAGCAAATTATCACAAATACATTAAATGACAAGAATATGTGAAAAACACCAACTTATAAGAAAAATGCAAAGAAAACAGTATATTTTCTACAACCACATGTTTAGACATTATTCAGGAGAATTATTTGTAAGTAGTGGAATTAGAACGCAAAATGAAGCTCAATGGAATATATGACATTTATGAAATGAACTCACAATTTAATTTTCTGAGAAATAGAGGGACCAAACTATAGTTTATATCAAATTAAAAGTGTGGCCATGTATGAAGAGGAGTTAAGTCCTTTATCATAAAATTTCACATGAAATTTCTCAAAACTAATCAGCAATGAGGAAAAATGAAGTGAAAAGGTAGAACTTGAGATACCGAAAGGAAAACAGTGTGACCTCCAGAATGAGGAACATTCCTTAGTATGATTTTTAAATAGCTAAAATTGGGATGTATCATTAATTGAATGGGAAAATACTGGAATCTTTCAGAGCAATGTTGAAAGTGAATTAAGAATGCCATTTTTCCAGTAAAGAAGCAAGGTACAAAATAAATTCCTTCTCTCCCCCATCCCCAAATCATTAGTATTTACACTTATTACTAACAAAATCCAAGAGTTGGAAATGGAAATAAATCCCATTAAAATACTATTATAAAATATGTAAGAGTTGCAAATACAAAGACTATGCAACAAAAAAGAAAAGAATAGAAATAGAAAGCAAGAGTATTTGGCATTGCAAGATCTTAAACTATTTAACTAAGCAATAAACTTATAAAAACTTGCTAGGACAGAGTTTAAAAAACAGAACAGTAAAAGGTTATTATATACACAACAGAGAAGTCAACAAAGCAGTCTAGTTTTCTAAATACAAAAAAAAATCCTGGGAAAAGGAATCTATTTGAGAAGAACTGAGGAAACTAGAAAGCATTTTTCTAAGAAAGAGGTACAGACCAACTTTTTTATCCCATATATAGCACAATAATTTCCCAATGATAGATTATTAAAATTTAAGAATTCACAACAGGTCATCTCTTCTCATGTTTCTCTGAATCATTTTAACCAGTTTTATGTATCAAAAAGTTATTCATATACCACAGTTTGTTGTCACTCCTTGATAGTCACCCATTTTTAATTTTTTTAAATGTTTTTATTTAGAGTGCCAAATTCTATCCCTACCTCTCTACCTGAGACAGTAAGCAATCAAATATGCAATTATGTAAAACATTTCCATATTAGTCATTTTGTTTAAGAAGATTCAAATAAAAGAAAAATTAAAGAAAGAAAGTGAAAATAGTATGCTTCAGTCTGTATTCAAATAATATTAGTTCTTTCTCTGGAGATAGTATACTTCATCATTAGTCTTTTGGGATTGTCTTGGATCATTGTATTGCTAAGAATAGCTAAGTCATTCATAGTTTTAATCAAACAATATTGTTCTTATTGTGTATAATGTTCTCCTGGTTCTGTTCACTTCACTATGCATCAGTTCCTGTAAATCTTTCCAGGTTTTTCTGAAATTATCCTGCTCATCATTTCTTCAAACACAATAATATTCCATTCAATCATATACCACAGCTTGTTTATCCATTCCCCAATTGATGGGCATCCCTTTGATTTCCAATTCCTAGCCACTACAAAAGAGGTGTAAATATTTTTGTACAAATAGGTCCTTTCCCTTTTTTTGGATGTCTTTGGGATATAGACCTGGCAGTGGTATTGCTGGATCAAAGGGTACAGACAGTTTTATAGCCCTTTGGGCACAGCTCCAAATTGTTCTCCAGAATGGTTGGTTCAGTTCAACAACTCTACCCACCGTGCATTTATGTCCCAGTTTTCCCACATTCCCTCCAACATCCAACATTGTCCTTTTTTGTCATATTAGCCAATCTAGTAGGTGTGAGGTAATACCTCAGAGTTGTTTTTTAATTTGCATTTCTCTAATCAATAGTGATTTAGAGCACTTTTTTCATATGACTAGAGATATCTTTGATTTCTCTGTCTGAAATATCTTCATATTCTTTGACCATTTATCAGTTGTCACCCATTTATAATTGCACTTGTCCCTTAACAATTGGGCCAAGTCAGCAACTCACACTGTGTATTACTGTTCATTTCTCCCTGCAGTGTGTCCAATACAAACTGTTTCATCTTTTTTTATAATCTTTGACAGGAGGGAAAATATCATGTTATTTTAATTTTTATGTTTTTCCTTATTTTAGTAACCTAGATTTTTGAATGGTTCTGCATAATGTCCAATTTTTATTTGGAAAACTATTTTTTTCATATTCCATAGTCACTTATCTAGTTGCAATGTCTCTTAGTCTTACATATGTGTTTCAATTCCCTAAATATTTTGAATATCAGAATTTTATAAAAGTTATTTGATACAAATATTTTCCCACCTAATTTCTGTTCTTATTCATGACAAATTGGGTTCCTTTCATCACAATATTTTGTTGTTATTTTTGTTGTTTTTAATAAGTTTGTGGTCTTCTGCCATATTATTATGCAATATTTTATCTGACATTAAAAAAGGGTACAGGAATTTTGAATGGGGGAGGAAGGAATTAGCATACAGAAATATAATGGAACAACTTTACCTGGATGATTGAGGAGTCTACCCACTCAGATTTTTACTGTGCATATGCGAGGCTAAGCTAATATATATATGTATGTATGTATGTATATGTGTGTATATAACATACATGTATATAATATACACACATATATATACATGCGCATGTATATACACATATAATATTAAGATGAAATGGGACACTTAGGACCTATTTGACTGCCAAATTGACAAGAGGTGAGGAAAGATTAATGTATACCAGTGCTATAGGGATAGGAAGGTGGAGGGTGTGCTTCAATGAATAGGAAGTCCTGTATTTCTGGAGAAAAAACTAGTTATGGCATGCACATAGAAATTTTTCCTATTAGTCACTGGCTGAAGTCAGTGATGCATTTATATGAGTGAAAGCCTCTTTTATGTAATTCCTTACCTTGAAGACACAAATGATATAGCAGATAGAGAGTCAGACTTGGAGTCATGGAAATTTAGTTTCAAATTCCATCTCTGACAATTACTAACTGTGTAATTATGGACAAGTCACTCACCTTCTCTGAGTCTCAGTTTATTTATTTTTAAAATGATTATATTGGCTCATATGACCTCTAAGATACCTGCAGCTTGAAATGGTTTTGTTGTTGTTGTTGTAGTTGGGGTTTTTTTTTTTTGTTTGTTTGGTTTGTTTTTGCTTTTGTTTTTGTTTTTGTTCAAGAAGCCTATATCAGCAAAACATCATTTCAACACTGGGGAGTTACATGGTATCCTCAATAATACATGTGTGTGTTTGTATTGATTGAAAGCCACTGTGAGGAGTTTATTATAATAAAGTCAATAAGATATGAAGTACAGAATTGCTGTACAGCAGTGAAAATCCATGTAAATTTACAAAGAATGAATTTGTAGTAGACATAACCATCACGGTTTTCTCATCTAGAAAATGAGAATAATCTCTTCCTTTACTCAATTGTTGTGATGAAAGGACTTTATAACCCTTAAGTGTTATGAAAATGTTCATTATTATTACCTCACAGGATTATTGCACATATCCAATGGGACACCCTATATAACAGCATTTTAAAGGATAAAATGATATTTAGGATAAAAGCATTCTATGAATGTAAACCATTATCATCCTTATGAAATCTAACATATTGAGGAGAAAACTTGTGGAATGTTTTGAACCCAAAAGTCAGGTATTTAAAAAAAAACATTTTTCATTAGCCCAATAATTTTGACTTCTCTGTAGAGGTTTTAAAGGCCTTTTTTCTTTGTGAAGGAGTGAACAGAACTTCTGGAAAGTTTCCATTAAAATAGTAAGTCATGTTGTCATGGACATCCCCATGAATGTGTGAAAGCCTCTTTTATGTAATTCCTTACCTTGAAGACACAAATGATATAGCAGATAGAGAGTCAGACTTGGAGTCAAGGAAATTAAGTTTCAAATTCCATCTCTGACAATCACTAACTGTGTAATTATGGACAAGTCACTTACCTTCTCAGAGTCTCAGTTTATTTGTTTTTAAAATGACTATATCGGCTCATATGACCTCTAAGATATCTGCAGCTTGAAATGGTTTTGTTGTTGTTGTTGTTGTAGTTGGTTTTTTTTGTTTGTTTGGTTGGTTTGTTTTTATTTTTATTTTTGTTTTTGTTTTTGTTCTTGAAGCCTATATCAGCAAAACATCATTTCAACACTGGGGAGTTAGTTAGCAGATCCTATTCTGTTGCCCATGCCTGGAATTCAGTCCTATCTCACTTCAGCCTCTTGAATCTCATGTTTCTTTCAAAACTCTGCCCAAGGAACATCTATTTGAATTGTCTGCTGATCTCCCAGTTGCTATTTTCCTCCCCCAAACTCCAAAATTCTTTTACCTTGTACCAAATTTGTATGTTTTATATAAAATGACTTAAGTACTTCCTTCTCTTTGTAAGCTCTTTTAATGAAGGGACTATTCATTTTCTGTCTTTGTATCTCCAGTGCCTGACACAAAGTAGGCACATGTTAAATGTGTTGATTAATAATTTATTTGATCTTCAAATTATGATGGGCCTTGAATTGTTCCTAGTACTAGACAAATAAGACATAAAGCCTGTTTTTCAACTGGCTCACATTCTAAACTCTAGAAGCTACTAGGAAATATTTCATTCTGTGGGTTTTGGATGGGTGTAGATGACTACAATCTTCACCACAGCGAAAACTTGGATCCTTTTATAAAGATAGCCTGGAAGCATAAAGAGTAATGCTACAAGTCCTTTTTGCATCATATGCTGATTCACAATATCCTATTAAGAAAAATAAGTGGTACAACATATAAATAAATTCCCCTTTGCAAATGCAACAACAATAAATATTTTCTTTTTTTTCTTGGAGTATATGTCTCACTATATATAATGCACCACAACCATTGTATCCTACCTGACTTTGGGTGGCCAGATGTGAAAAAGGGATGTCTTCAATCTAATCCAAGCCAACCAATCAGTTCCTAGCAGATATAAGAAATGCTTATCTGAAGTTTATTCAGACTTGTCTAATCCTCCTGGTACTGAAAATCTCATAAGACAAATTGTTCCTGGGAGATTTCCAGGGTTTTGCAGGTTTGGCTTGATTGAAAATGTCACAAGAATTGTCCTTCACACATCCTCTCATCCAAATTAGTGAAAAGACAGATCCATAACACCAACACTTCAGGAGCAAACCTTCTCTCAGGAGGTCAAATGCTTATTTAGGTTCCTTTTCCATGGCATTTTGCCAAGGCCTAGCTAAGTCTTCCATTGCAGGATTGGACATGCTCATGCGTCCCTTAGGAAGGAAGCCAATCTAAGTGACAACTATTTCTTCTTTCTGATAACTGAAAGTTCAGGTCCTCAAAATTCAAATTTCCTGAGAGTTTGAAAATCTTAAGCATTTCTTTGATGGGAATGGGGGTGAGGGCTGAATAGTAAGAAGCAAATCAATTAGTTATCCAATTTTGGTTTTTTCTACCATCACAATATCTCTCAGATGTGACATCAAATCACTCCTTATAGACTGCTGACTGCCTTAATTAAGGCAGTTAATTCTTGACGAGACTATTGTGCTTTTTTCCTAACTGGAATGCCAAATCAATCTTCCCCCACTCCACTTTTACCCACACACTTGCCAAAATGATTTTCCTTAAATACAGATCTGATGCTCTCTCCTTCTCCCTGACACAAATGCACATAATAACAAACTTCAGTCTTTCCCTATTACTTCTAGGATAAAATAAAAACTCCCCTTCACAATCTTCCCCTAATCTTCCTTTCTAGTTCCACTGCATATTATTCCCCTCTCCAAGTGTTGTAGTACACCAAACTGACATTTTTGTTGTGGTTCACACAAGATGATACATCTCCCACATTGGCTGTCCTTCTCTCCTCATCTCAACCTCTTAGAATCTATCGTTTCTTAAAGACTCAGCCCAAGTACAGTCATTCATAGGAAGTCTTTCTTGATCCTCCTCTGCCCGTGCTAATTCACTTCCTTTCAAACATATTTATTGTTTATTTTCTTTATAACTTATTGTACTTGTATATATACACGCATGTGTACTTATATACATATTTATATATTCACATACATATATTAGGTATACACAATGGATAGAGCACTGGGCTTGGAGTCAGGAAGATCTGAATTCAAATCCAGCTTCAGATATTTACTAGCTATGTGAACCTGGGCAAGGCAAAAAACCCTGTTTGCCTCAGTTTTTTCATCTGTAAAATGAGCTAGAGCAGGAAATAGCAAACTACTCCAGTACTTTTGCCAAGAAAACCCCAAATGAGGTCACGCAGAGTCAGACACAACTAAAACGACTTAACAATAACAACATAAAAACACTGTCTCATCTAGGCAGTAGGTGGCACAGTAGAGAGAACATGGGACCTGGAGTCAAAAAGACCTAAGTTCAAATATGGCCTCAGAAACCTGTTATCTGCATGATCCTGGGCAAGTCAATTAACCTATTTATCTCAGTTTCCACAACTGTAAAATGTAAAATAATAACAGCATCTATCACACATGGTTTTTATGAGGATCAAATGAAATACTTGAAAAAACCCTTAGCACAGTGCCTGGCACAAATTAAATGATATAGAAAGGATTATTCCCTTCCCTCCCCCCCCACCATAGATAGAGATAAATACATAGATATGAATGCAGATATATACATGTATATATATAATGTTATGTAAATATATCAGTTTTATGCATTTATATTTATAGTTTTATGCATTTATATTTATGCATTTATATATTACATTTATAGAGAGCATATTATACATACATATAATATATATATATACATACACATAATTGTTATAAATAAATGCAGTGTGAGATTTCCATTGAGCTTTTCTTGTTTGCATTTATATTTTTTCAATCATCATTATACAGAAATGAGAGACCATATGGCTTAGTTGATAAAAAATTAGCTTTACAAACCCAAGAAGAATGGGTTCAAGTCTCCTTTCTGATACATATTAACTGTGTGACCAAAGGCAAGTCACTTAACGTTTGAGTACCAAGGACAACTTTTCTAAGACTATAAATTGGAAAGCAGGTTCAGATCTGCATTGGTAGAGAGAATTTATTCACATTGAATTCCCATGCCCATGAAATCATATATTTGATACAAAATGTGTATATACACACACAAGCAGGTATATGTACAATTACAGAGAGAGAGAGAGAGAGAGAGAGAGAGGCACAGAAATACACAACCAAGAGCAACTTATTTCAGAAGCACTTTAGACCAGCTGTCTCATAATTTCCTAGCACTCCTCTCTCCATCGGTACAGTTTAGGTGAGATTCCCTCATTAATTCTCCATGCAGTCCACATTCTGGTTCTATTTCCTAAGACTTTCTCCATGAATTCCAACTGTCAGTAAGCTAAAAGTTGTCTTCCTCTCTCTTTGTCTATGGCCTTTTGTCCACATCTATAGCGCTATACAATTGATAGAACTATAGCTCTCTAACCTCAGAGATTTATTCCCATTGATTCGTTTATCTCATGATCAAAGTCTTCCTTGGCTGCCAAACCACTTCTTATTTCAGATATACTTGTTGGAGACTTCGCCTCTGTCATTTTCCAAAATACCAGTCCAATGCACTCAAGGTTGTAACAATTCTCCCATTGAGTCTGTAGAGAATCACTCTAAATCCTATTTTGTGGAATAAGAATAAGGGTTTGTATTGAATACACTATAGGACAGAAATGGATGGTATCCACCAGATAGCTCCCTCAATGACAAAGGAACAAACCACAAGGGGCTGCTCGTCATCAATCACTTAATTATAAGTGTTTCCAGCTCCTTGGTTCCCATAAACAAATTAATGCACACCTGAGCACTCAAATTATTAACAAACAAAAGATTTATTATGACATCCATGCCATTTTGCAGGCCAGAGCTAATTTCTAACCTACATTTCAGTGAACCTACTTTAGCTATTAATTCATAAATATGAACATTTATCTCACTCTGGCTTGTCAGGTGACCGTTAGCTTGTTCCCCTCTTAGCTTATGGTCTCCTAATTAGGAACCTGAATCCAAATCGGGAGGTGTTGTCACTAGAGAAAGGGAGGTGGTTAATTGCTTTTTGCCAAATGCCAAAGGGGAGGAATGAGGTTAAGGTTAGAGTATTTCATCAGGCCTCAATCTCTAGTAAAGTCAATGAGCAGCTGTTAGTAACCGCTCTCCCTATAAGAATGTCTTCCAAAAAATAATCCTTGCAAATGATCCAAGTTATAGTGATGTTAGCAATGACTGTATATTCAGAGACTAGACATTCTAGTCAGAAAAAATAATCCCAAGCAGGACCATTCTTCTGTGGGTAAAAAAGGGAGGTTCTATACACTATCATGCAGTGGATTTCAAAAGGCAACTTGGAGACTGACATCTTCATAGCAAACATAAGGAAACATATTTAGACAAAAGTATACTGGGCTAGAAGCATAAATGTGTAGTGTCATTGATTTAGAACTGGAAGGCAATTCCAATTCCCTCTAGTCTACTTCCCTCATCTGACAGATAAAGAAACTGAAGTAGGAAGTGCAGGTGCAGGATTCAAATTTAGGTCCTCTGACTCCAAATCCCACAGTCAGGATTTAAAGTTAAAAAAATAAGTTGACTTGTTTTGTTTAACTTTTCCCCTCTCTGCCTCAAGTCTCACCCTAATCTAATCTATCCTCCACCCAGATGCCAAAGTGATTTTTCTTAAGTCTGACCACATTACCTCTCCCACTCCTCCCACCTCACTCCCTGAGTAAACTACAGTAGCTCATCATTTCCTCCAGATTTAAATATAATCTCTTTTGGCACTTGACGATTTTCCTGATCTGGCATTTTCCTATGGTTCTAGTCATCTCACATCTTAATCCCCTCCATACAATCAATAACTCTGTTGTAATAGGACATTACCATCATTGCAACACAATACTCTGTCTCCCATATCATTTGATCTACCTGGAATATTCTGTCCACTCACCTTTACATCTTAGTCTCCCTGGCTTCCTTCAAGACTCCTCTCAAATCTCACAGACTTTTCCCTGTCTCTCAACTTGATAATGCTTCCCCCTTTCTTTTTTTCAGAGTAATCTTTTGTTACTCTGAATATATATTGTGCATATCTGCGTATTTACATATTGTCTACCTCATTAGACCACAGAATTTTGAGTGAACACAATGTTTTTGGCTTTTTTTTTGGGTCTCCAACAATTAACAACATGCCTGGCAAACCAACGCTTAATAAATGTTTTTGACTAAATAACTTAATGATTACTGAGGGAGGGAGGGAGGAACACTGACCGGGAAGTGACAGCACTATGATAGAGTACCAACAAAACGCTTCTAAAGGGAGATTCAGAGATTGAAAGGATATTGGAAATATCTCAACCAACTCCCTCATTTATTCCAAAACTCCAGCGTAGCTATGTTTGTATTGTTGTGAGCATTCCTCCCAACCACACATATCACAACCTCTCCACACCTAATCCTCCTCTGATGTTTATGTGTATCCTCCTTTAAGGTCATGGTGGGGGATACATCCAGCAGTTGGGGGATCTTCTTCACATTCTTCTGGCATCACAAGGATGCCCGTAGACCATGTGGGCTGCCTATTCCTTTGTCTTGCCATATGGCCAGCCCATCTTCTTTTTTGATCATGGATTTATTTGACAGACAAGAAAAGTAGAGGCCTGAAAATTTAAACAACTTGGTGAAATTCACAGCTAGTAAGGATCAGAACCAGGATAAGTATTTGTTTGTATTTTTCCTTAGTATGTCACACTATAGGAGGCAAAGGACTTGAATTTTAGCTCTGACTTCATCAGTGACATTTTGTGAACTTAACAATTCAATTAACAAGTCGATGGCTCAGTTTCCCTATGTGTAAACATGCCCTACCTGTCTTACAAAGTTGTTGAGAGGATCAAATGAAATGATGTATGAGGAAGCATTTAGGAAATTCTAAAGCAAGGGTTCTTAACATTTTTTTTTCGTGGACCCATTTGGCAATCTGGTGAAGCCTATGGACCCCTTCTGAGAATAATGTTTTCTAATGCATTAACATAAAATTCATAGGATTGCAGAATAAATAAATTCTATTGAAATACAGGTATTAAAGTACAAAAGAAGTTTCTAGACACCAGGTTAAAAACTCTTGGACTAACTAACATGCTAGGCAAATTTAAGAGATTGATAATAATAAATGATTTGAAAAGATAGTTTCTTTTTCAGGCCAGAAGAACAGGGGAAAAAATCACATGTAAAAATAAGAGCTCTAGAATAGTTTCTCATGTAAAAATGAGCATTTATGCCATAAATATGATATTGCCTAATACCTGTCTCTCTCTAGGAGAGAAGACTGTTGTATTCAGCCTTATTTATTTTGAAGGAATTAGTGTGACCTAGCACCAAGTAGAAGAGGTCTATTTACTATTTCTGAGTAATAAAGTCACCTTTTAAAATGTAGATGCACCTTCTCCATTATCACTGAAACCCAAATACAAAGATCATCATGGCTAAGGTCCTATCATAGTTATAGGTAGCTATTTATTGCTGTCCCATAAGGACATACATATTTTCCATATGCAAAGCAGATTTCTAAGCTGTTAACATTCATAGCAATATCTTGTCCCTGTCTGGCACAGGGAAAAGAACATCGGATTTGGAATTAGTAGACCTAGGCTCAAATTCTACTTCTGACATTTATTACTCATTTAACCTTGTCACTTTACCTGAGCCTCAATTTCATTATTGATTGATTGATTGATTGATTGATTGAGTTAAAAATTTGGGGAATTGGATGAAGTGTCTTCTAAAGCCCCTTACAGCTCTAAATCTGTCATTCTGGAAACTCAAAAATGAAGACCAGTAATTAGTAGAACAGAGCTTATGGGTACGATTTAAGGGCACCGGGAAGTCTTCTACTCATCCAAACCACCTCCAACTTCAGCTTATAACTGATGCCAGAAATCACCCCCAGACAGTTATTCCATTGGGAGAAAGCATTTTCCACTCTTAAAATAAGTAAATTTAAGATGTGTTTACTGAGAAAGCCTGGTAAATTCCTATCTAGCTGACATTGGTCACTTAATTGCATCTGCCTGAAATGCCCTCACTGCCTCATTTATCTCCATTGGGCTGCCCATAAGGCCTGTCTCAAACATCATCCTTTAATTTAGCCTTCCCTCATCTCCCAAACCGGGAAAGTTTTTGTATCTCCCCAGAAATTTTATATTACCTCTTGTGCTTATTCTGGCTTGTACTATAGTTGTTGGCATGCATGCCTTATCTCTTCTAGGAAGAAAAGGCAACCTACTCTAGTGGAATTAGGGCGGTCTTCAATTAGGAGAGACCTGCTTTCATGTCATTTCTTTGTCTTACTATCCACTTTAAGAAATAATTTTACATTGTGAACTTCAAAAAGTCAGAAGATTTGGGGTTCTCTATTAATTTCCTAGGAGAATCCATGGAACAACAGTGGTAGATTGCAATTCTTGCACTGGGAGTCAAGGATGATAAAGATATATTGAGAAAAGGCCATTTCAAAACTCTACAAGAAAGCCATAATCCAGAAAAGAGAGAGAGACTAGCAAACAACAAAAGGACTTCCAAGAGCTATGAGTTACTCACTTTGATACAGGAATTCTAAACTTGAGCCCATTTTCCTTTAGACTCTGCATGTACTTTTAGGAGAGTATATCCTAGACTTTTAGGAAAGACTTCTGTACCAAATATTCTTACTATACTACCTAGTAAATACCCAATTCTAGAAGTTAAGTCTGGCTGGCCAATGGATAAAAACATAATCATTGGAGGAAGCTTGAAAATGGGGGCTCATAGACAATAACATCAGAGAAACTAGTTGTGTATTTTACGTATGAGGAAATAAAGGTACAGAGAAATTAAACTGATTTGTCCAGGTTCACACATCTAGCAACTATGTCATAGCTAGGTGTTTGCCTGAATGAGACAAAAGAAAAAGAAGAGAAAAAGGACATTATAATTTATGTATCTATATTACTGCTGTATAAAGGTCCTTGACATGGTAGATAAGAATGTTGGAGCTGGAATCAGCAACACTTGGGTTCAAACCCTGCTTTTGAAATTCAGTAACTGTAGGACCCTGGCCCAGTCACTGAACAATACATCTTACTAGATAACTGTCTGAATTGTTATATTGGATGCTTTCTGAACTGATAAAATCATCATGTAATATATCAATACTATTTTATATTTTAAGCTCTTAGGGGAAAATAATAAGATATGTGTACTTTTCATTTCCCAAGTACAAGTGGGCACTTAAGGCATAATTTTTAGCAGAAAAGATTTTCAAATCTTTTTTAATAGCTTTCCCCCTAGAAATAAAAATTCCCACAATTATTCAGAGATTTCTTTTTCTGGAAGGAAGAGAAAGAAAACTGTTTATGTATGTCCACCAAGCTAAAAAACATTAACAAGTAGCTACAACATAAGAAGAAGAATGAAGATATGCAAAAGTTCAGAAGAAAAAAATCAAGAAATAGGCTAGTATTCCAATCCATGGGCTTTGCTATTTATACATAAATGTACAAAATGTAGGCTAGATGAACTAAAACTCTTTATACAAAGAGTCAACATTGACCTTAAACTTCCTGAGATTTGGTAAGATGAAATTAATGACTACAATGTGGCTCCTCCTCCTCTTCTTATTCTCCTCCTCCTCCTCATTAATCTCCTTTTAAAGGGGATGAAGAAAAAGAGTAATCTGGTATATTCATGTCTATTCAAATAAGAGAATTTAAGACCAGAGATAAAAAATATTGTGGAGAGTAGTTAATATTCCTAAGGCACAGGAACGTCATATTATTCCTTTCCTTGAGAAATTTTAGTCATTCCTTATTGACTCTAAGGTAGAATACAAATTCTTTTTCTCAGCAATTAAATCCCCTCAGAACCTGGCTACAGGTTATCTTTGTAGATAGATTACATATTATTTCCTCTCCACACTCTAGGTTCCTTTCAAACTCCCTTTTTTGATATTCCCTCTTTGATATTCGATGATCAAATGAGATAATATTTGTAAAGCATGAAGAACAGTGCTTGGCACATAGTAAGAGCTTAATAAATGTTTGTTCCCTACCCACCTCTTCCTTGAATGCAACATTCCTTCTCTCATCCCTGGGCTTTTTCATGGGCTGTCCTCTGTGTCTGGGATGTACTTCGTTTCGGCTCTCTATTTTCATGTATTTTTGCTACCAACCCTCACTGAACCCTCCGTTATTAACCACAATCAGCCAACATGGTGATAATGTCTGATGGCATGTGAAACATTCCTCATCTTTACTCTCCCAGCTCTCTACCAAGAAGAGAGACCTATGTTTCACTAACTGTTCTTTGGGACCAAAATGGGTGATTACAATTAATCTGAGTTTAACCCTTCAACTTTCTATCTAAAGAAACCTATATTAAGATCCTTAAGGGATTTGCTTGAATTGATATAGCTTAGCTAGTGCCAGCTAAGACTAAAGTCCCATCTTCTTCCTCTCAGACCATTCTCTTTGATTGTACTTCAATGCAACTTTATTAGTGTTTTGTTCTATCTCTGTATCTTTAATACCTAGCCCATTCCCTGGCACACAGTGAGCACAAAATAAATAATTTGAATTGATGGTTGATATTTCTGTGCCATTGGACATAATAAGCCAGGCTCCTTGTTCAATGTGACTTAATATTTGGTAATTGGATTTTCCAAATTGGAAGGAATAGTGCAGCCCACTTGTCTAACCTTTCTCTACTAAACATTTTTTCATGATTTTAGGTCATGTGCACATTGCTAGCAAAGGGATGAGCTGTTGCAGAGTGTTTCAGCTCCCTAATGAATCATGAAGTTGATGATCTGCTTTGAAATTATAAAAGTCAAGTTAGTGACTCATGTGAAGTGGATGTTTTCTCTTTTCTCTCTATTTTAGATACCGAAATTGTTCAGTGATAATAAAAGAATAGAGAAAAGCTTATAAGTGGCAGAAGTCATTTGTGTTCTATCACATGCAAAGTCTTTGAAATAATTACTCAAATAAATGAAAACAAAACAAAACATGATTCTAAACTCATAAAAATTCCAAAGACTAAAATGATATAGAACCTGACATCATGCTAGCCTATAAAATACTCTCTATCTGCACAAGGCAGCATTAGCCAAAAAGGTAGGTTGAATCTCAGTTTGAAGTAGATGGCTTCATGCTAAGAGTGCTCTCATAAAGCTATGAAAACTCAGTAATTTGACCAATTTCTCAGGAACTTTATTGCAAAAAAAAAAGTCAGGAACAATCCAAACCTGCGAGCTCCTACACTTATCAAAAAAGGTATAAGAGTTACCTGGACAAAAGACCTCAGGGCTTGGATATGAGGATGTACTCATATGAAAACTTAAAGCAAAATAGTGTTAAATAATTCCCCTACCAGGCCAACTTTCCTCATTTGGGAGTTTAAAAGGAGATTTATTGGGGAAAGCTGGGTGTTTTCAGTGGATAGAATACTAGCCTTGTAGTCAGACAGGTCTGATTTCAAATCCAGCTTCAGATACATACTAGGTATGTGACCCTGGGCAAGTCACTTAACCCTGATTAGCTTAAAAAAAGATTTATTAAACTGATTGCAGTGTCAAACAGAAATAGGACATACTGTACAATTTTCACCAAAACTTCACCCCAAATAGTGTTCTGCCACTAGATTTGGAGTCAAGAGAATGGCATTCAAACCCTAGTTCTGCCTTCTGATATCTGTGTGACTTTAGAGGAGTCATTTATGCACTCTGGGCCTCAGTTTTCTTAAAATTTTCTATAATTTTCTATAAAATACAGGGATTGGACTGGATATCTTTTAAGATATGCTCTAGGGGTAGCTTGGTGGCACAGTGGATAGAGTACCAGCTCTGGACTCAAGAAGACCTGAGTTCAAATTTGACCTCAGACACTTGATGCTTACTAGCTGTGTGACCCTGGGCAAGTCACTTAACCCCAACTGCCTCACCACCAAAAAAAAAAAAAAAGATATGCTCTAGGTCTAAACATATGATCTAATGATCCTATGAAAATGGACCCCTTCCCCACAACTGTCTCAAGAATTTTAACAGGTTGAGGAGGTAGAGTCAAGATGGCAGAGTAAAAGCAGTGACCCAAACCCCTCCAAATACCTGTAAAAATGACTCTAAATAAATTCTAGAGCAGCACAACCCACAAAAAGACAGAGTGAAACAAATTTCTACACTAAGACAACCAGGATGGTTGATAGGAAAGGCCTGTTGCACTAAGCTGGGAGAGGAGCACAGTTCAGTGTGGGCTGCACAGGTAAAGATAGCGCCCTGGATGACCTGGAGCAGGACTCAGGGTACTGAATCCCTGGCAGCTGTAGTGGTTTCCAGACTTCTCAACCCACAAATGCCAAAGACAACTTGGAAGATCAGTAGGAAAGATCTGTCAGACACGGGTGAGAAAGGAACGTGGTCCAACCCCAGCCCTGGCAAGCCCCTGGGGGGGGAGGTTGCTTACAGAGGTCTCAGCCCACAGATGGAGGGGGCATCAAGTGGTTGATCAGAGGGGGATTTCAGGGATCTCTTTGCTGGCACTGAGGCAGAATTCTCTTGTTTTGCCCATGCTCGTATCTGAGTTGCCACCCTGAGTGGTGGTCCTGGGGTGAGGAGGAGTGCTGGTGTGGCAGCAGTAAAGAATGAATCCTCCTCACAGCTCCAAGGCACAAAAAGTGCTTGTGATCACTTATAGACCAGAGCACAGGCCAGGAGAGGCATACACACCTCTCCTTTGATCATAACACCTTGGAAGAACTGAAAATTTACGGGTCCCTAGAAGTATCTCTGAAAACAGCTGTACAAAATCCCTGAAGTCTGGGACAGTACATGCTCCACAATGGAAACAGAGCCCTACCTTAACAAGGAGCTAAAATGTCAAGTAATTGACTGGAAACATGAGCAAACAGCACAAAAAAATTCAGACTCTTCTTTAGTGACAAAGAAGATCAAAACATACAACCTGAAGAACACAACAAAGTCAAAGCTCCTACACCCAAAGCCTCCCAGAAAGACATGAATTGGTCTCAGGTTATGGCAGAACTCAAAAAGTATTCTGAAAATCAAGTAAGAGAAGTAGAGGAAAAATTGGGAAGAGAAATGAGAGTGATGCAAGAAAATCATGAAAAACAAGTCAACAACTTGCTAAAGGAGACCCCCAAAAATACCGAAGAAAATAACATCTTAAAAAATAAACTAACACAAATGGAAAAAGAGGTCCAAAAAGCCAATGAGGAGAAGAATGCCTTAACAAGCAGAATTCGCCAAATGGAAAATGAGGTCCAAAAACTCACTGAAGAAAATAATTCCTTAAAAATTAGAATGGAACAAATGGAAGCTAATGACTCTATGAGAAATCAAGAAATTATAAAACAAAACCAAAAGAATGAAAAAATAGAAGACAATGTGAAATATCTCATTAGAAACACAACTGACCTATAAAATAGATCCAGGAGATATAATTAAAAAATTATTGGACTATCTGAAAACTATGATCAAAAAAAGAGCCTAGACATCATCTTTCAAGAAATGATCAAGGAAATGATCTAATGTTCCAGACCCAGAAAGTAAAATAGAAATTGAAATACTTCACTGATCACCTCCTGAAAGAGATCACCAATGGAAAATTTCTAGGAATATTATAGCCAAATTCCAGAGTTCCCAGGTCAAGGAGAAAATAATGCAAGCAGACAGAAAGAAACAATTCAATTATTGTGGAAACACAATCAGTATAACACAAGATTTAGCAGCTTCTACATTAAGGGACCACAGGGCATGGAATATAATATTCCAGAGGGCAAAGAAGATAGGTTTACAACCAAGAATCACCTACCCAGCAAAACTGAGTATAATCCTGCAGGGGAAAAAGGGTCATTCAGTGAAAGAGAGGACTTTCAAGCATACTTTTTAAAAATTTTTTTATTAATTTATTTTGATTTATCAATAATCACCTCCATATACTTTTGAGTTTAAAATTTTTCTCCTGCTTCCTCCCCACCACCTTTCCTAAGACGGCACACAATCTGATATAGACTATACATTTACAATCATATTAAACATATTTTCACATTAGTGATGTTGTAAGTAAAAATTAAAACCAATAGGAGAAACCATTGGAAAAAGGAAACAAAACTCAACAGAAGAGAAAAAAAAAATAGCAGTTAGACTTCCATAGTTCTTTCTTTGCATGTGGATAGTATTTTCCATCACAAGGTTTTGGAGATGTCTCAGATCCTTGTATTGCCAGGAAGGGTTAAGTTTATCAATATTAGTCATCACACAATGTGGCTGTTATTGTGTACAACGTTCTCTTGGTGCTGCTCACATCAGACCATACAAGGCTTTCCAGGTTTTTCGGAAGATTCTGTTCATCATTTCTTATAGCACAATAGTATTCCATCACATTCATATACCACAACTTGCTCAGCCATTCCCCAATTGATGGCCATCCTCTCAGTTTCCAATTCTTTGCCACCACAGAAAGAGCTGCTATAAATATGTTTCTACATGTAGGTCCTTTTCCCATTTGTATGATCTCTTTGGAATATAGCCCTAGAAGTGCTACTGCTGGGTCAAAGGGTATGCACATTTTTATAGCTCTTTGGGCATAGTTCCAAATTGCTCTCCAAAATGGTTGGATCATTTCACAGCTCCAATAACAATGCATCAGTGTTCCAATTTTCCCACATCTTCTCCAACAATTGTCATTTTCCTGTTTTGTCATGTTGGTCATTCTGATAGGTATGATGTGGTACTTCAGAGTTGTTTTGATTTGCATTTCTCTAACCAATAGTGATTTAGAGCATTTTTTCATATGACTATAGATGGTTTTAATTTCTTCACCTGAGAACTGTCTGTTCATATCCTTTGATCATTTATCAATTGGGTAATGCCTTGTATTCTTCTAAATTTGACTTAATTCTCTATATATTTTAGAAATGAGGCCCTTATCAGAGAGACTGGTTGTAAAAATTCTTTCCCAATTTTCTACCTTCCTTATAATCTTAGTTGCATTGGCTTTGTTTGTGCAAAACTTTTCAATTTAATGGGATCAAAATCATCTATTTTGCTTTTTGTAATGTTCTCTATCTCCTGTTTGGTCATGAATTCTTCTGTTCTCCATAGATCTGACAGGTAAACTATTCCTTGCTCTCCCAGTTTACTTATAGTATCAGCCTTTATATCTAAATCATGTACCCATTTTGACTTTATTTTGGTATATGGTGTGAGATTTTGGTCTATGCCTAGTTTCTGCCATACTCTTTTCCAGTTTTCCCAGCAGTTTTTTTCAAAGAGTGGGTTCTTATCCCAGAAGCTGGGGTCTTTGGGTTTATCAAATAATAGATTACTATAGTCATTGACTACTGTGTCTTGTATATTTAGCCTGTTCCACCGATCCACCACTCTATTTCTTAGCCAGTACCAAGCAGTTTTGATGATGGCTGCTTTATAATACAATTTAAGATCTGGAATGGCTAGGATACCTTCCCCTGCATTTCTTTTCATTAGTTTTCTTGATATTCTGGACCTTTTGTTCTTCCAAATGAATCTTGTTATTACTTTTTCTAAATTTATAAAATAATTTTTGGTTGTTTGATTGGGTTAGCACTGAATAAGTAAATTAGCTTAGGTAGAATTGTCATTTTTATTTTATTAGTTTGGCCTACCCATGAGCAACTGATGTTTTTCCAATTATTTAGATCTGACTTTATTTATGTGAGAAGTGTTTTGTAACTGTGTTCATAGAGTTCCTGGGTTTGTTTCAGGAGGTAGACTCCTAAATATTTTATAATGTCTACAGTAAATTTAAATGGAATTTCTCTTTCTATCTCTTGCCATTGGGCTTTGTTGGTAATATACAGAAATGCTTATGATTTATGTGGGTTTGTTTTATAGCCTGCAACTTTGCTAAAATTGTTTATTATTTCAAGTAGTTTTTTACTTGATTCTCTGGGATTCTCTAGGTATAACATCATGCCATCTGCAAAGAGTGATAGCTTTGTTTCTTCTTTGTATATTCTAATACCTTCAATGTCTTTTTCTTCTCTTATTGCTAAACCTAACATTTCCAGTGCGATGTTGAATAACAGTGGTGATAATGGACATCCTTGTTTCACCCCTGATCTTATTGGAAATGCTTCTAGCTTGTCCCCATTACATATTATGCTTGCTGAAGGTTTTAGATAGATGCTATTTATAATTTGAAGGAAGACTCCATTTATGCCTATGCTCTCTAGTGTTTTTAATAGGAATGGGTGTTGTATTTTGTCAAAAGCTTTTTTCTGCATCTATTGAGATGATCATGTGGTTTCTGTTAGTTTTGGTGTTGATATGATGAATTATGCTGATAGTTTTCCTTATATTGAACCAGCCCTGCATTCCTGGTATAAATACTACCCAGTCATAGTGTATTATTCTTGTGATAAGTTGCTGTAATCTATTGGCTAATACTTTGTTTAAAATTTTTTGCATCTATATTCATTAGAGAAATTGGTCTATAATTTTCTTTCTCTGTTTTGACTCTTCCTGGTTTAGGTATAAGCACCATATTTGTATCATAAAAAGAATTTGGTAAGATTCCTTCTTCACCTATTTTACCAAATAGTCTATATAGTATTGGAATTAATTGTTTTTTAAATGTTTGATAGAATTCACATGTAAATCCATCTAGCCCTGGAGATTTTTTCCTAGGGAGTTCATCAATGGCTTGTTCAATTTCTTTTTCTGAGATGGGGTCATTTAAGTATTGTACTTCCTCTTCTGTTAATCTGGGCAGTTTATATTTTTGTAAATATGTGTCCATTTCACTAAGATTGTCAAATTTGTTGGCATATAGTAGGGCAAAATAATTCCTAATTGTTTTAATTTCCTCTTCCTTGGTGGTAGCTTCACCCTTTTCATTCTTGATACTAGTAATTTGGTTTTCTTCTTTCTTTTTTTTAATTAGATTAACCAAAGGTTTATCTATTTTATTGGTGTTTTCATAAAACCAGCTCTTAGTTTTATTTATTAGTTCAATAGTTTTCTTAATTTCAATTTTATTAATTTTTCCTTTGGTTTTCAATATTTCTAATTTGGTGTTTAATTGGGGATTTTTAATTTGTTCTTTTTCTAGTTTTTTTAGTTGTATGCCCAATTCATTGATCTCCTCTTTTTCTATTTTATTTCTGTAAGCATTTAGAGATCTAAAACTTCCCCTAACAACTGCTTTTGCTTCATTCCATAAGTTTTGGTATGTTGTCTCATTATTGTCATTCTCTTGAATGAAATTACTGATTGTTTCTATGATTTGTTGTTTGACCCAATCATTTTTTAGGATTAAATTATTTAGTTTCCAATTATTTTTAATCTATCTTTCCATGGCCCTTTATTTCATACAATTTTATTGCATCATGATCTGTGGATGCATTTAATATTTCTGCCCTTCTGCATTGAATTGTGAGGTTTTTATGCCATAGTACATGGTCAATTTTTGTGTATGTGCCATGTACCACTGAGAAAAAAAGTATATTCCTTTTCATCCCCATTCAGTTTTCTCCAGAAGTCTATCATACCTAATTTTTCTAATGTTCTATTCACCTCCTTAACTTCTTTCTTGTTTATTTTGTGGTTAGATTTATCTAGTTCAGGGAGGGGGAGGTTGAGGTCCCCCACTAGTATAGATTTGCTGTTTTTTTCTTCCTGTAACTCTCTGAACTTCTCCTCTAAGAATCTGAATGCTATAACATTTGGTGCATATATGTTTAATAATGATATTACTTCATTGTCTATGGTGCCTTTTAGCAGAATGTAGTTTCCTTCCTTATCTCTTTTGATAAGATCTATTCTTGCTTTTTCTTTGTCTGAGATCAGGATTGCTACCCCTGCTTTTTTTACTTCAGCTGGAGCATAATATATTTTGCTCCAGCCTTTTACCTTTACCCTGTATGTGTCACTCTTTTTCAAATGTGTTTCTGTAAACAACATATTGTAGGATTATGGTTTTTAATCCACTCTGCTATATGCTTCCATATTATGGGAGAGTTCATCCCTTTCACCTTCACAGTTATGATTATTATCTGTGTCTTTTTCTCCATCCTTTCCCCCCCCGTTTATGCTTTTCTTTCTCCTTTCTCCTTTGCCCCCCCACTAGTGTTTTGCTTTTGATCAGCACCTCCTTCAGTCCCACCTCCCTTCTATTATCCCTTTCCCTTTTCTTCCCCTTTACCCTTACTGATTCTTCCCTCCCTTTTCTTTCCCCTTTTCCCTCCTACTACCTATAGTGCAAGTTAGATTTCTATACCTAACTGATTATGTTGTTCCCTTCTTGAGCCAAATCTGATGAAAGCAAGGTTCAAACAATGCTCATTCCCCCCCTTTACCTCTGCTCTAACAGGTTTTTGTGTCTTTTCCTGTAATGTAATTTACCTTTGTCTGCCTCCTCCTTTCTCAGTACATTTTCTTAACTCAGACTAATCTACTTACTTGGATCCATTTAACCCACTTGATTAGATTTTTTTTATCATTACATCAAAGTCAACTTATATCCACCCCCTTCATGTATACTCCTTTAACATGGTATAATAACAGGACAGTTCTCAAGAGTTGCAAGTGTCATCTTCCCTTGTAGGGATGTAAACATTTTGCCCTTATTAACAATAGATTGTGTCTTTCTGTCCCATTTACCTTTTTATGTCTTTCTTGAATCTTGTATTTGAAGATCAAATTTTTTGTTGAGCTCTGGTCTTTTTATCAATAAGGTTTGGAAGTCCCCTATTTCATTGAATATCCATCTCCTTCCCTGAAAAATCACACTTATTTTTGCTGGGTAGTTAATCCTTGGCTACATTCCAAGCACCTTTGCCTTATGGAATATCATGTTCCATGCCCTACGGTCTTTTAATGTAGAGGCTGCAAGGTCCTATGTAATCCTGACTGTGGTTCCATGATATTTAAATTATTTCTTTCTGGCTGCTTGCAGTAATTTCTCTTTAATCTGATAATTTTGGACTTTAGCTATTATATTCCTTGGCATTTTCAATTTGGGATCTCTTTCAGGTGGGGAGCAGTGGATTCTTTTTATAGTTATTTTGCCTTCTGGTTCTAGGACTTTAGGGCAGTTTTCCTTTATGATTTCCTGAAGGATGTTGTTCAGGCTCTTTTTCTCATCATGATTTTCAGGTAGGCCTATAATTCTTAAACTGTCTCTCCTGGATCGATTTTCCAGGTCAGTTGTTTTACCCATGAGGTATTTTACATTTTCATCTATTTTTTCATTTTTTTTGTTTCTGTTTGACTGATTCTTGCTCTCTCATAGAGTCATTAGTTTCCACTTGTTCAATTCTAATTTTTAACATATTGTTTTCTTCTATTAGATTTTGTACTTTCTTCTCCAATTGGTCAATTGTATTTTTAAGGGATTTGTTCTCTTCAGTATACTTTTTTTCCAGTTGGCCAATTGTGTGTTTTAGGGACTTGTTTTCTTCAGTGTACTTTTTTTCCAATTGACCAATTGTACTTTTTAAGGACTCCTCTACCTCTCTCATTTGACTTTTAAAATCCTTCTTGAGCTCTTCTAAGAAGGCTTTTTGGGCTTCAGACCAGTTCATATTCCCTTTTGATGTTGCAGATGTGGGTTTGATGACAATGTTGTCCTCTTCAGAATTTCTATCTTGATCTTCACTCTTCTCATAATATGAATCTATCATGCATTTCTTTTTACTCATGGTGTTTCTTTATTCCCTGGCCTTTAAAGAGATTAAGCTCTCCTGCTGGGGAGCAGAGGGCACTGACCCAAGCTTCTTGTTTTGGGAGCCTAGGTTTTGGTCACGGGCTTTGTGTGCTGGGGCCTCTTATGTTGGCAATTGGAGGCTGTAGGGTTCTGGCTGCTTACCTGGTGATGAGCTGGAATCATCAAGGCTGGGACTTTCAGGCAAATCTAGGTTCCCTGCTTTTCTTTTCCTTTAGGTTTGTTCAGCTCCTTTTAGATGGGTGCTGCAGGGTGTTTATCTGCCTGGGGCCCCTTGCAGTGCTGCCTCCCTTAGTTCCGCTGAGGCACTAGGAGACTTCTTTTCTGTAGAATGCCGAGGCACCTGGTGGTTTTCTGAGCTGGTTTCCACCAGTTACCCCACCCTCACTGAGGCACTCGGAGGTACAGCTGTTGATGTTTGCCTGCTTGACCACCTGGGCTTTGGGATCTCTTCTTGGTTGGCAATTGGAGGCTTTAGGGTTCTTACAGCTTACCTGGTGTTGGGCTGGAATCAACAAGGATGGAACTTTTGGTCAACTCTAGGTTGCTTTTTTCAGCTCCTTTCAGATGAATGCTGCAGTGTGCTTATCCACCTGGGGCCTTTTGTAGTGCTGCTTCCCTTATTTTTGCTGAGGTACTGGGAGACCTGTTTGCTGTAGATTGCCTAGGCACCAGAATCTCCTCCTGGTGTGCTAAAGTGGGTGTTACCACTAGCTGACTGGGCTACTCCCATTCAGTACTGCTCCCCTTCCCCCAGAGTAAAAGGGGCCTTTCCCGTTAATCCCTCTAGCTCCCTGGGCTACTGCACTACTGCACCCTGTCTTTCTTCTGGTTCAGCTGTTCCAGGGTTTTTTCTGGGGTGATATTTTCTGGGTTTTCAGAGGTTAATAGTGGAGGGTGAGAGCAACTACCTTTTTACTCCGCCATCTTGGCTCCCAGAAGCAGAAGTCTCTCACTTTCAAGCATTCTTGATGAAAAGACCAGAGTTGAATAGAAAATTTGACTTTCAAATACAAGACTAAAGTGGAACATGAAGAGGTAAACAGGAAAGAGAAATCATAAGAGAATTATTAAGGTTGAACTGATTAAATTCCTGCATGGAAAGATGATATTTGTAACTCATGAGACCTTTGTCAGTATTAGGGTAGTTGGAGGGAAAAATTATATGTATGTATAGATAGATAGACAGATAGATAGATCGATAGATGGATAGATAGATAGATAGATAGAGGGCACAGGGTGAGTTGAAGATGAAGGAATCATATCTGGAGAATAAAATTAAGGGGTGAGAGAGGATTATACTAGGAAAAGGAGAAAGGGAGAGGTAGAACAGGGTAAATTATCTCACAAAAAAAAACAGAAAATAAAAGGCTCTTACAGTGGAGGGAAAATGGGGGAAGGTGAGAGGGAATGAGTAAATCTTATTCTCATAGGATTTGACTTAAGGAGGAAATAATACACACAGTCAATTGAGTATGGATATCTGTCTTATCCTACAGGAAAATAGGGGGGGAAAGGGGACAAGAGAGTAGGGGGATGATAGAGAAGAGGGAAGAATGGGAAAGGGGGTAATCAGAAGCAAATACTTCTGAGGAAAGACAGGGTCAAAAGAAAGAATAGAATAAATGAGGGAGGAGCATGATAGGATTATGGGAAATAGAGTTAGTTTTTCACAGCATGTCTACTATGGAAGTGTTTTGCATAACTGCATATGTATAGCCTATACTGAGTTGCTTGCCTTTTCAATGAGGGTGGGGGGGGAGGGAGGAAGGGAGAAAATTTGGAACCCAAAGTTTTAAAAACACATGTTTAAAAAAATGTTTTCACATGCAACTGGGAAACAAGAAATATAGGAAATGGGGTACAAAAATCTATTCTGCCCTACAGGAAAATAGAAGGGGAAGAGGATAAGAGAAGGGGGGAAGAAATAGAAGCGAAGGCAGACTAGGGGAAGGAGTATTCAGAATGCATGCCATCTTGGGGTGGGGGGAGTGGCCAGATGGGGTGAAAATTTGGAACTCAAAATCTTTTTGAAGTAAATGTTGAAAGCTAAAAATAAATAAATTTTTTAATAAAAACAAAAAAAGAAACTAAAGCAAACAGAGGTTAAGCGATTTACCCAGGGTCAAACAGATAGTAAGTATGTGAGGCTGTATTTGAACTCAAGTCTTTCTAACTACAGGCCTGGTACTATATCCACTGTGATACCTAACTGCCTGATCTATCCCCCTGCATTATCTACTTGTAAACTCATAACAGCTAATGCACATATATATAATTTGGCAATAGATAATATACTATCCTACTAGCTTTTCTTCTTTTGTTATTTAACTTCTTTATTATTATTTAACTTTTAAAATTCAATTGTAATGTGGAAATAATCACAAGTTCCTAAAACTTTGGCAGTGAGATCCAAGGTCTTTTATGCCTTATACAACTGCCATAAGCCTGAGAACTGTTTATCTGTCATCCAAGGGTCAGTCTAACCAAGTTCAATGACTTGTCAGAAAGTTGAATGCAGACTAAGGTACTTAGTAAAACCACAACAATTCTAGAAGATCATCTACCAGTTTGTAAATCTGCTTCAGGAAAAGAGTACCTGATATGACAAATATTGCTTTTGTGAAATAATTAATATTCCATATTTTCATCTACTGATGTTTTCTTTCCTTAACTCAATTATAAGCCACTTAAAGGCAGGCATTGAATCTCCTACTCTATTCTCTACAGTGTGTTTCACATAGTAGGCACTTAAAAATATACATAGCAACTGACTGGTTAATGTTAAGGTATCATGGGGAAAGTAAAGAGAAAGAATAAGCATTTATATAGCATCTAATTTGAGCCAGGCACTGTGCTAAGTGCTTTACAAATATTATCTTATTTGATCCTTATAACAAAGGTTTGGGAGAAAGGTGCTGTAATTATCCTCATTTCACAGTTGAGGAAACTGAGGCAAACAATGATTAAATAACTTGCCCAGGGTCACACAGATAATAGATGTCTAAGGCCAGATTTAAACTCAGGTCTTAATGACCCCAGCCCCAACTTTCTATCTGCTCATCACCTAGCTACCTGCTTAGTGTACAGAGTGCCAATGAAGAAGACCTGGGTTCAAGATATGCCTCTGATACACACTATCTGTTTGACCTCAGACAAGTGACTTAAACTCTTAACAACTTCAGTTTTCTCACATACAAAATGAGTTGGTTAGACTAGATGATCCTTAAAGTCTACCACTGCTTTACTTCTAATATATAATCATGTTTATATCTTTTATTTCCCCAGTTAGATTTCACATGTTTGAGGACAGAAACCTTATCTTCTATTTTCTTTTGTACTCCCCTCAAAACCTAGGATAATACTCCTGCCTATGGTAGTCACATTGGATGAAAGGCTATAGGATAAAGAGCTGTTAAATAACAACAACAACAAAAACCCACAGCATAGTGGTTTAGATTTACAAAGTGCTTTTTTTTTCAAAAATTTTCTCATTTTATCCTCAGAAAAACAACCCTGCTATATACATATATGCTTATAAGATTTTAAAATATTCATGTCACAAGATAATTGGGATATACACATATATGTATATATACACATATATACATACATACATAAATGCATATATACACATGTATGTACTATACACATACTCATCAGTGTATATGTGTACATATATGTGTATATCACAATTATGAGGGAGGATTAACATTCACAGTTTCATAAATGTGTCAAGATCTTATAGTTTCCGTTGTACTTCTGACAATTATAGAATTTTAGTAAGATTGGAAGTCTTGTCACCATTGAAGGGATAATGAACTCTGACAAATAGATTGACATACAAAGCAGCACAATTTTTCCAGAATTATAAAACTTCTCAAGTGAAGGTAGAATACTGCTTCAGAACTTTGCACTATACCTAGTATCATGAAAGGTTAAAACATTTAGCCATGTGACCAAGATAAACATGATCCGATAGCCTGAGAACGTCCCTCATCTAAAACCCATTGAATACTCAAGGCTAGACTTAGGAAAAATGCTATTATCAAAAGTGCACTTAATTTCCAATATGACTTTAAAAGTATGATTTCATGATAAAGAATGTAAGTAAAATTTTTATTATAGCAATGCCTCATCATGTAAAATAAATGCTTAGAGCAAAAGAGGCTACATTACATATTAAAAGTCTTTAAAGTTTTAAAATTTTAATAGTTTTATTATATGCCAATAAATGTAGCTATTTTATTTTGTCCCAATTAATTCTTATGCCGTTCTATGGCATGAAGAGTTAGTCAAAGAACCATGGATGTTCAGCCTAGAAAAAAAGAAGATTGAGGGGTATGATGCAGCAGTCTTCAAGTATTTGAAAATTGTCATATAAGGAGGCAGAATGTTACTTTTTTTTTCAATAGGTCACAGGGGACAAATCTAAGAGGAATGGGTTAAAAGTTAAAGGAAGGCTGATTTAGGCTTGAGGTAACAGAAAATATCCTGTCAGTTTGAGCTATTTCAAAACTGAAAGGCTTATCCTGGGAGTCGATGTTTTCTTCGTCAGTGGAGTAGAAATACTCTAAACTTTTGAGTCAAAGAACCTGACTTCTATTACTGGTTTTACAACTTGGGCAAGAGTGTAGGCTTGAGCAAATTATTCTACCTCTCTAGACCTCTTTTTTTAATCTGAAAAAAATGAGAGTGTTCGATTAGATGACCTCTACAGTCACTTCCAGCACTCCCTCTACAATTATACCTTCCCCATCACAACTTTCCCCATAGTGATTATGATATGTTGTACATAAGCATAAGAAATAGAATGGGAATATTGGGGGAGTTTTGCAGAAACTGCAGATGACACGCGAAGGACAGCAGACAACATAAAACTTATGACCAAATACTTAACCCAAATGTTACAATAAGATATTGTAAATACCCCTCACAAGAAATGAAAAAAAACTTCACACTTCTTCTCTGGTATGAAGGGAGAGTCAAAAATTTTTACATGAATTTTCCAGCTCATGAGATGTGGAAGGGATAACTGTATGTGATTTTATTTTCAAGTCCTGCAGCAAAGGCAGGATGACATGTCCCTTGTTGTGCATGTTGTAGAGAAGCTTCTTGTCCATCCATGGGTTATCCTTGGTGGCCTCTAACACCCCTGAGAGTTTTGAGAATCTGTGCTATCATTTTAGGCTGTGCTAAGGTGGCTATATTGTGCATTTAAAGAAACATGAGCTAGACATCAGTAGAGCCTGATTTGGGTTCTGGATATGTCACTCATTTTCTGTGTGATGTAGGGCAAGTCATTTAATCTCTCTGAAACTCAATTCTCTGATCTGTAAAATGAATGGGGCTGGATTAAGCTGAGAGCCCTTGAAAGCTCTGACATTTTATGCTTATAGTTTCTATTGGTATCTCAAGTTGTTATGTTATACCAATGGTTACAAAAAGAGGTAGGGACAGACCTAGGATGAAAGTGAACTACTCCCTGCTACTCTGTCAGCTAGATCAAGCGCTGTTCATCCAGAACAAACTACTTTTTAAATACTGATATGTTGAGACACACAAAAAAAAAGCTATATCACTGACTGACACCTTAGCAAAAGCAAAGCTCCTCACTGAGATTCTACATTAGTACTGACTGTCTCACCAACAGGTTGCCAGAGCATACCATAGGAGGAGGAAAAATAAGTGTAATATTAGATTTTAAGAAAGATTTTGGAGGACCTTTCTCTGTAAAACAATTACATAGAGAAACAGACTAGAATGACCTCTGGGAGCCTTTCCAGGTCTAAAACTGTCTAATTCTAGGAAAGAAAAACTCAAAAAGGAACAAAACAAAGCAATAACAGTAGAAGAGAGATAAGTACTCTTGTATGAGATTATCTAAAAAGTGAAACATTGGGCTAGGACCCTTAACCTCCTTGAAAAACAGATTCCTTATGTGTAAAGGGAGGTGGGGTGGAATAGGACATTTCTAAAGTCCCTTTTAACTCTGATTCCTTGCTTTCTAAAAATGTTATCCTTTACTAAGTATTTTCCTGATAATAACTCTGACAGTGAAAGTATTTCTACTTCCATTTTATAGATGTGGAAATTGAAGCACAGAACAGATGAATGACTTGCCCAACGTCAGAAAGCTAGCAAGTATTAGAGCCAGGATTTGGACCCTTGTCTACTGACTCTAGGTCCTACTTTCTCCTTTCTATGTCACACTTCGCTATGAGCCTAGGATCCTAAGCACTAAGGTTTTTTTATTCCCTTACATGCAAATGTATCCGGAAGAAAGTAATCACTTGGGGTGCATTGTTAGAAATAGGAACATTCCCAATGAAACAATAAATTTAATTCAATATTTAATAAGTGCTCATTGAGTACAGAACACATACCTGAGGCACGGTATTAGTGAATTACCACTTAATCACAAGCAAACTTCTCCTTTTTTCCTTTCTCCCAACTAATGAAGAATTAAAGAGAATGAGATAACTGCCTTTGGATTAGACTCAATAAAGATAGAATCTGTTGGACAAATTAGCATCCCAGTGCAATTCCTTAGAGGGTTTATGCTAAGGGTCCCACACCCTTAGCATAGATCTGCAAGAGACTTTAGAGTTTACCCTAGTCCAGTCACAACACCACCACACAAATATTTACTAACATTTACTATACATTATATAAAGCATCTTAAGTTATGAAGAAAAATTGAAATAGCCCTATCTGCAAAGAGTTTATATTCTACTTTTTTTTTTATAAGAGGAAGTGGAGGCTAAGGAAGCAAAGTAATTTGAATAAATCTAGTTAGTGGCAGAACCAAAATTCATATTTGGATCTTCTGATCTCTGTTCAATTAGTCCTTCCACTACTTAGGGCTTCTTAAACTTTTTTCCACTCACAACTCCTATCAGTGCTACTTCAACTGTGGGCCACAACCCCATATGTGTATGTTGCCTTCTCTATCATGGGAGTCTAAGATCTAGTACTTTTGAGAAGGGTTGGAAATGCAGGTGAGATGAGATTCAGCATTCATTTATATAGATATATGGTAAACACCTAGGAAATACACTTTGGATGAGATTCTAGGGAACCTTATAACTCAAAATTTACTTGTGTGGTTGCTGTTGTTTTACAAATATGCTTTTGTATTTTGGTTAATAACAACCTGTAAGACCATATAATTATTCAAAAAAATTCTATAAGCTCTCTATATTTGACAGTGAAAAGGTAGAATTTTACTAAAATTCACTCTGAGATACTATTGCATGTCTGACTTGGCTAGAAATTCTTTTTTTTAATGTGAAAAAAATCTGCATTTTCCCAGAATCAGTTTTTTTTTCTTTTGTAACAAGGAGAGGGAGAAGGTGACAATTCCCTATCTGTGAAAATTGCCTGTGTTTAGCAAGAAAAGATTAGAGTTCTGAACAGAAGACAGTTATTTCTCCAGATTCTTAGGTAGATAAATTTCTTTCCCCTCTCCTTCCTTTAAATTACTGATTTCACATCAAAAACTAAAAGAAAACTGGCAAATAACCTCAAGTCTACCAATCTTTAGGTTCTTTTTGGATTTGAAGGCTGCATTTAATTGTTGAAATTATCATTTTACCGGTCTTAATAGCTAACAGAACATATCTTGGTGCCAGGCATGGGCAATTGACATTCTCAGATAAAGGTCAAAACACAGATCCAAGTACCATGTAAAAGAATGTTTCCTTGACAACTCACAAATCAGAAAATGTGAAACTCTAAATATGAAATAAGATAAATAGGCCTTTTGATTTCAGAAAGTGGTATTTTTAAATGAGGAGATGGGGCAGCAGGGGTGAAAGAAGATTCAAGAAGGGAACACAGTTTTTCCTCACTCCCTTCTTTTCCAACTGGGCCAATGGGTAACAGAGGTATGGAAATGCTGACCTAATACAAAAGTGTGTTTCGAAATCCATTGCGAACTTTGTGCACACCCCAACCACTCCTTGCCTTTGCATGGTTACCTCAGTGTAACTGCTGCCTGAAGCAGGGACTATTTTTAGCTTATGGGCTTGTATACAGGCAAGGCAAAGACTCCTATTAAGAATGTGTGAAGTGTCATGACTTTTCAGTGAGCAAAATAACTTTTTCTCTTTCCTTCTAAAACATCATTTATACTTTAATACGGATTTCAAACTTTAAAGTAACAGAATTAGATCAGCCTCACACTCCTTTACAATAGAACTTGCCCTTTTCCTTTGAGTAATTAATCTCTGTATAGGGTGTTACTTTAAATACAGAAGGCCACCAGAAAGGGTAAGCTTGTATACACACCTAACAGTAAACCTGTATATCTTGCTGTCTAGATCACAGCTACATCATAGGTGTTTTTAAAAATGGAAAGGGAGAAAAGTTAAAGTAAACTTTGGTAGGGTCTATATGGCAAACAAGGGACTGTAGTTGAGACTAATTAGATACCAAAAGCCATAGCTTTCAAAAAATTTCTTGATCTTGCAACTCACAAAGCTTTAGTGTTAATGGCCATTTATTCGAGGTCATCTATTCTTAATTTTCATTTCATAGATCAAGAAACAAATGCCTAAGGAGCTTGCAAATTGTCCGTGGTCCTATAGATGATTGGCAGCAATTAGAACTAGAACCCAGGTATACTGGTTCCCAGTGTGATTTTTTTCATTAAATCCCCAAATATCTCAAACTGAAATGATCTGGGATCAGAGAGAGCCCTGAGCACAGCAATTTTTTTTAAATGAAGTAATAGAAAGAAGCATCAAGAAGAAAAATAAAAGAATACATCCTAGAAAAAAGTTTAATAGGTAACATGATAGTGTTAAAGGACAGTAAGTGACTGTGTTTATGGAGATGGCAAAAAGCTATTCTTGAGCAGAATACATAAATGTATATGAGAGGCAGAATGATATAGTAGATAGCATACTAGACTGGAAATCAAGAGAAGTGAATTACCATTCTGCCTCTTTCTCAAGTTCTTTACCTCTCTGTGCTTAGTGTTCTCATCCATGAAATAAGAGGTTTGAATCTAAGGTCCCTTAAGGAGACTTTAACATCACTAAGCTCTAACACTCTATGAATCAATGGTTTGAGTGAAATTTGTTAAAACAAACAGAACATTCTCTAGGTCAGCGGTCATCAGACAAAAGACTAATGTCCCCTGGGAGTCCAGGGACTCAACCAAGGAAGGAATTTTGACAACCAATCAGAAGGTAAAATAATAGTTTGTAGCCTTCACTTTATGCATGTTTTTTGTCTCCAAAACCACCACATAATACCTGACCTTATCCCACAACACTCCACAACTTGGCCTATGCAAGTGACGTAGGAAAAATTTCACACCCACCTCTTATCCCATCAGTCTCCACCATGTCAAGGCCATGACACACACCTTTATGGGGTGAGCTGTGCACTAAGAGGCAGTGAATGATGATTAGGAATCCTATTTTTCCTCTTTTCATTTTGAATGGGACAAAGTGAGTCACACAGGGGAAAGAAGCATGGATTGATTTTGATTTGCTTTGTAAGTATCATTAAATTATATCTTTTCTCAAACATATCCCTTCTTCCAAGCTTCTCTATTAGAGTTGGTTCCTTATTGGTGTCAAGAGCACCACCAATCAAGCTCAGTTTCAGCTTCAACTCTTCACTTTCCAGTTCAGTCTGGTTGATTCTACCTCCATATTTCTCACGGTCTGTCTCCTTCTATATATGTACACACCCACCACCCAAATTCAGGCCTTCATCACCACTACATGGACTAATTCAATAGCAAGAAAATTATTCACCTTAACACATATCCATTTTATTGTCCTAAATAGTAGGTCTGTTTATGTCACTCCCTTACTCAATAAACTCAAGTGGCTTCCTATTGACTCTACAATCAAATATTTTATCTTTCATTTAAAAATTAATTTTGTGTACATTTTATAATATCCATAGTTATTAGTACAGTGTAACTTATACATAATTTAAAATAAGTATATACACATGTATCGCTCAAAATTTTTCTTACTGATAAGGTACATTATTCTAAATGATCTCTAGAAATGATTTTGAACTCTAAGACTTTACAACAGGATGTTTTTTTCTCTTTCCATAACTCTAGCAGGTCAAGAACAAGATCATGTTGGCCTCAGCCTCCATTCTAGAAAAACTTCATTAGTTTCAGTTCTCCTCAAACATCACCACTCCTTAGTACCTACAGGCTTCTAGCCAGGTTCTTGTGAAATAATGGACTGGATGGTGGAGTTACTAGTGCTTTTCATTAGGCTTCTTGATTTTCTTTAGTAGTTTGCCCTTTTAAATATTTCCTGGAATATTTGTCATGAGAACTGGGCTCATTTAAGAGGCATCATATCTCTAAGTGGAAATCTCTCCCTACCCTTTTCTTTCCCATTTACTCACACCTACTGAATCTGCTCTTTGACCTAATTGCAATAGAGGTGAAAGATTCATATACTCAGAGGGTAGTATTGACTACTGCCTGTCACTCACTACTTGTGTGTCCTTGAACAAATCACTTCATCTCTCTCGGCCCATTGCCTCCACCTGTAAAATCAGGGATATAACTAGTTTGATCTCAGAAGTCCCTTTCAACTCTAGATCTATGTTTCCATTGTGTTCATCCCTCTTTTTTCTCCTACTCCATCATTGCTCTTTTTGGCTTCATTCTCTTCCTCCCAGCCTAGAAACCATGGTTTCATGATCACTTAAGTAATGTTCTTGATAGGAGTCTAGAATGTCTCATTCCCTTACCTTTTACCGTGGGAATCTCCAATCTTGAATATATGGATTCCCTATTCCCACTCCGGTTACTTAACATTTGTATTTTTTCCTGTCTGATTAATCAGATAGGAAATTCTCTGAGGGCAAAGATTACTTCTTTGCATGAACCCATAGTATTCAGTACTATACTTTATACATAGTGAGTGTTCAATCCATGTCCTTGATTAGTATTAGGTCATTAACTGTACTAGCAATGATTATCATTACTGACAGTGTTTCTTTTGTTCCAGGAGCAAAAAGGAAGAAAGGAAAAGGGAAAAAAAAAAAAGCAGTGAGCAAAATTGATTCCTTCTCTTCTTTTCTTTGTTCTTCTCAGTTGCATGCAAAATATTTTCCCTAAAAGGCAAACAGGAAAAAGACAGTTTATTTTCTCTTTGCAAAATGCAGGTTGCTTCCGAAAGTCTAGTAGTATCAATGCAAAGAATATGTCTAAAAATTTTCTTACATTTTATGTCCTTGGCAGTGAAGTCTGGAGTTCATTACTTTATTCTTAATCTTTTTCAATCTCAAGGTACTTTAAAAAACAAATGCAAACTATGCTTCTGTTTATGCCCAGATTATTGCACAAGGTCATTTCCCCCTCATCAGCAGATGAAAAATAATGTTCCTCTAGTACTCAAGAGAGCCTCTCAACAGATATGTCCAGTCCAGAAAGCAAGGATACTCTACATTGGCAGGTTTTGTTGTTGGGAATAATACTGCTTCTGATATTTCAATCCTTATTCATAGGATCATTTATTGAAATGTGAAAGGATAATAATGCCAGAAAGAAAACCCATGCCATGTGTAATGCTTTGTGACATAATTGTACGCAGGCATGAAAGAGGAATTCTAGCCAACTGTTTTCATTCATCACAGAAGGGTTCTGGTTTTTAGAATCCAGCCAGAGTCATTGGGATACAGAAAAATAAGCACATATTTAATAGAAATCTATGTAGGTTAGTGTTGGAAATATCGTGCCTGCCAAGAATTCAAAGCAGAGCAAGTGGTAAATTCCTCAAACAATTTAAAGGAGAGAAAAATATGAGAGAGATGACTAAATCATCAAGAATATTTTGTAGTTTCCAAAATTTACTCTTTTTACAAAAAAAAAAATCACATGCCATGTTATATGGTAACTTCTACAAAGTCTTCCAAGTGATTCAGGTCCCTCAAGCACAATGCTAACCATGTAATCATTCCCTTCATAGCTTGTATTTCCCCATGGAGTTCAACCAAAGTGCTCTATCAATAAAATAACATGCAAGAAACACTGGTCTACCTCCCAAGTATTAAGCTAGAATACATATTTATGTCAGATGTTGCCTGCAAATTTTTTGCTGCCAAAGTAAGTCATGGAAAAAATACCTGCCTAGCATTCATTGCTTGCATCTCCTGAGAGCTCCAAATGACTTGCATGTATATTGTACTCATCAGTCTTCACACAATTATTAAGAAACAAAGGGAAGACAAGTAGTGTTATGCCCATTATATTGAAATGCAAAGTAAAAAATAAAGCGATAACAACTGGCTGTGTATAAATACATCACAGAGACATTCAATTTATTTTTTAATTACAAAAATAATTTATAACCGTTCTTTTTCCAGTTGCAAAGAACTATAAAGTAAATGGGTGTCCATTGGTTGGAAACTGCCTCATATTAATATAATGGATATTATTGTGCAACAAGAAACAAAGACAAAGATATTTTGAGAAAAATCGGGGAAGACATTTAAGAAAAAATGCAGAATGAAATGAACAGAACCAGAAGAATAATTTGTACAATAATGCCAACATTCTAAAAATAAACAACTTTGAAACAAATGCTTATGATTTAGTGAGTTTGAATTAATCAGTCCACACTATCGGGATTCAGTCAAGAAATAAATATTTATTAAGTATCTACTGTGTGCCAGGCAATTTGCTAAGCACTGAGAGTACAAAGAAAGGCAAAAAGCAGTCCTGTTCCCAAGGAGCTCATAGTCTAATGGGAGAATTATGGAATTCCCTCTGTATTTATAAGGGACTGTGGTCATGGTTCATGTTGAATTTAATGGTCTAGATCTTCTGTTCTGGATTGTTCTTATTATGTCAGCTTGGTGACTTGCCTTTGATTCATCTTGGTGGAAAGTCTGTTATTCAAATTTTTTCAGTTCAATTCTCTTATTTCTTTTTCTCTTCTCAACTCTTCCCTTTCCTTCCCTTCCTTACACACACACACACAGAATATTCTTCTGAAATATTTCATTGTTCCTCCCTGTAAAGATATACAACTTGGTGCTTTTTAAACTAATTTATCCACCCATTATATTTGATCCCCATATATTATGTATTTTTACTGTTCTTTTTTCAACCCCAGATTTTCTTTTAAAAGGAAAAAAAAATCATGATAAAGCCTTTTTATCTGGCAAATTCCCTAAAATATATCAAAAGCAAACATTTTGAAATACAAAAGGAAAAATGAAGAAGGAACCAATTAATTCCCACAGTTTGGAACTGTTAAAAATGATCTTTTCCTGAAACATTTCTTTGCTATTACATGTACGTATTTGCTTGACTTTTTGTTAAAAAAAAAACTAGATTCTGATTTTTTTTTCACATACATATACACATATGTGTATCCACAAATATTTGTGCCTACACAGACTATGATTTCTTCTACTACAAGTTCAATTGCTAGAGAGAGAAGGAATGCTATTAACTAGGGAGAATCCAGGCTAAGGAGTTAGGAAACTTGGTTTCCAACTGTACTACTAACTTGATTTTTAACCTTGGGCAAATTAGTTAGTTTCTTTTTAAATCAGTCTCCTCTCTTGTAAAATGAGGTTGAGGTGCTCATTGTTTGCCAAAGAACCTTCTAGGTCCAGTATTCTGTAATTATACAAGCATGTCAAGAACTGTAAGCCCCAGAGAAGTAAAATGACTTATCTAAGGTCTCACAGGGAATTAGCAGCAGAGCTAAGATTTGAACCTGAGTCATCTCCTTCCAAAGCCTGTGTTGTTCTACTGCCCCACACTAATTATCACACTCTCACTTAAATAAGAAATACAAATTCTTTAGCCGACAGAGCTAATTTTCAGGACAGTTGCTGTTGTTAGAAATGTTGAGGATGGAATTTTGATCTAGACCTTTAATTTGATGAGCATTTTTCCTTAATGACTCCTTTCTTAAGTGCCTAAGATGACTGTTTCTATTCTTCATTTAGCTTTTTTTTGTATTATAACACACTTCCTCTTTGAATCCTCCATTCAAAATATTGATGTCACACAGTGGCAGTTTCTAAAATGTCCTTGTCTTATGCTTCTAAATTATTTTCTCTTAATCACTTTTGTGATAATATCTCCCAGATAACATTCATCTTTTAGTTATATTTTCTTTATCTTATTTAGTCTTGTACTAGGCATCAGCAGACCATGAGACTAGTTCTAGCATTAATTTCTGAATGTGATCTTGAGCAAGTCACTCCTCTATGCCTCCATTTCCCTTTCTATCAAATGGGGAAAATATCTGTCCTAATGACCTTGAAGAGTTATTGTGAATACTAGACGACACCACCACCATCACATCATCTATCATCATCACTGATACTACCATCACCACAACCAGTACCACCACTACATTAATTAGCACGTATATAGTGCTTTAAGGTTTGAAAATTGCTTTTTCCACAGAAACTCTGTATCATAGATAATGCTAATATAATTACCACCACTTTTTAAACCAGGAAATAGACTCTGATAAGTGACTTGGAATGTTCATTCAGCTAGTATGATGTGAACCGTAGTCTTCCTGACACCTTCTAAATACAGTATGCTCAAATAGGACTCTAAATTATATTTCTTTTTTCTAAGAATGGTATATTAAGGGAATATAGGTGTCATTCACATCAATTTAAGTGTTCCTTTTCTTTCTAAATATTTATGTATAAATTTAGTTAACTATACATAGAGATTTTGTAAAAACTAATAGAAGTAAATTATGGTAGCAGATATTTTCTGAATTAGTAGTATTTTTTTCCTGATTTCCCCAGGAAATCACATAGATTTTAAACACATAGATTTTTTTTAAACACATAGATTTGGTAAAAAGCAAAAAGCAAATAGAAGTTATTATGGTAGTGCATGTTTTCTGAATTTCTAGTATTTTTTTACTTCTATGTCTACTATATACATTCATGCATATGTGTATATTACAAATATTAAAGCTCCACCTTACAGAAAATGTTAAAAAAAATCATGTTGAATCTTTTAAGCATACTAAAGGAATTCTTAAGATTTATAGCATTTTGGTGCTGAAAGGAACCTGATATATCATCTAAAAATCTCTCATTTTACAGATGAGAAAACTAAGTCTCCTAAGAGGTTAAATGGTATGCCTAAGATTACACAGTTAGATAATGGCTGAGCTGGGACTAGAACCTCGGTGTCATCAACTTTTTCCCAAGTGTCCTAGAATCCTGACAATAATGCATTTCTTTCTTCTGGAAATTAAACATTTTCAATTCCTTTGTGCATATCCCCTGTTAATGTTTCTGGACAAAGATCTACAAACTCACTTTAATACTTTCATAATGTTTATGCTTTGGAGTCACCTTATAGGTGAAATTATATGATAACAAAGTCTTATTGGTACTTTGGAAGTTAAACTGACTTGGATATGGTTTCCAAAAGACCTGGTTTATATTGAATTTTACTCTTTAGGAAACAGTGTTACAGTAAAATTCATGTATACCAGCTATTAGCAAAAATAGTTCTTTTAAAGATTTATTCAGGTACTTACCTTTAAAAGTGTACATTAAAGAAAGAATTATGAGTTCTATGTGATAAAAAAAAAATCTGCATTTGTTGCAATTTGAAGTTCCCAAATATCTTGGAAATCTTCTTTAACTCAGGTCACTTATTTGAATCATACATTATATGCATCTTGCAAATATTACCTTTTATTAATTTCCCTAAGCTCTCTGAACAAAACACAATGTGCTGGAACATACAAATACATTCTAGCACCCTGGGAATGTAGTATTTGTGTCAGGCTCATGAAATAATACCATTCCTTCCTGGAGGCACTAGGGAGCAATATGAAAACGACCATTTATTTTCCTGCGTATTTTTTCCTGAGTTTGCTACCCACAGGATCCTTAAGTAGTTGAATTTCTATTTTGCCATCTCACTAGGTTAACAACAAAAATACATCCTACTACCTGGAAACTAAACAGGTTATTTATGTTCCACTCATCAAATCTAAATTCTCCAAAGATTCCCAGAGCCATATTCAAGAAGGGGACATTTCATACCTGTTTAATTTCTTGCTTTAAGTGTACATTGCCCAGTCTTTTTTACTACCAATGTTTTCTTCCCAAAAGCTATTCAGGTCCCCTAACCTTCATGGTAGACTCTGTGATTTAAGAGATGAGAAACCCGCTTCAGGGAAAATTGGAATAATTCTGTTTATTTTCACAAATAAACACACATACACGTGCCTTTTATGGCTACGGTTTTATTTAAAAAAAAAAAAAAGACCCAAGAGAAGTATCAGCAGGCCTCGAAATATACATTGTCGTCATTCACATTTATCAGTGCTTCTTTAATGGACCTTTTTAGTGTGCCTACATCTCAAGTTCAAGGCAACATAACCATTTTATGTTCAGCAAGTACAAGATTTGTCACAGTGATCTTTTAGAGGAGAGAACCAGAGGTGTGTCCACAGCTCTGCTACTTACTATCTGTGTGACCTTGCCTAAGTTATTTAACTTCTCCCTCCCCTTAATCCCTATTTCTAAAATTATGGTGTTAAGAGTCTAAGTTCTCTTCCAGCTCTAGTTTCTATGATTATGGTTTCAGATACCACAAATAATCATCTCCTACTCCTTTGCTTTATATTAAATTGAGAACAAATGAAACAATATTTGTAAAGTTCTTAGCAAAGTGCCTGACATTTAGTAGGCTTTTAATAAATACTTATTCCATTCCTTCCCACTTATAAGATAAGGCAGGTAATTAGGAATGGGATCTTGGAACATCTCCTATATTGCATGTTGGTCCCTAGGAATACAAACTTGTACATTCTGGACTTCTAGTGTTACATTCACCTTGAATGCCCTCCGCATCCCTTTTAATGGATGGCTTGTGAGATAATATGGTAATTGTCCTTGTTGTCAAGCTTGGAAATTTAGGCTATAGTTCAAATTCCTTTATAAAACTTTATTGCAATTATTATGCATACAATTTCTTTAACAATACTCTCTTCTATTTCCTTAATTCTCCACCCCCAATTCACATCCAATCTCCCCCCCAACCCCCTCTACACACTCTCACTCGTTGTGTAGGGCATGACAAAAATTGTAGCATTTAAAGACTATTGATTTCTGACTAGTTGAAGTTGTCTTTGTCTTAGCTCATGGAGAAAACCTGTTTTATAGATAGATTACATATACCTTAGTCAAGCTTCCCTTTTCTTTTTTCAAGAGATTTGAAGAACACAGCATAGCATTTGCATAAACACCAAATTTTCTCCTCAAAAAAAAAAGTCTACATGAGGTAACAACAAAAGTTATAGAGATTTGAGAGCCTAAGAAAAATAAAATCAGAGCTAGAATAACCCCTCTCAATTAGAACAAATAAGAACTCATGTTTAAAAGTAATTTAAACTTTTACTATAACACTTTTCTCTAGTGAAATAGATTGCCCTAGAAGGGCTAAGTGACTTGCCCAGAATTGTACAGCTACTAAGTAATAGGTCTGGGCAACTGGGTTCTTGGCCCGCTACTTTTCCCACTATGCAACCAACCACAATTGAAGAGGGCATATGAATTAAAGTAAGGACATTGAATATTTGTGTAGATTGGTAGATTTGTCTATGGCCTCTATTTTCCCTGTCATGGCATACAAACTAATATCCAGCAGAGTTGTCAGAGGCACATGTAGATCAAAATCATAACTCTGCCTCAGCTTGCCTCAGAAAACCATCACCCATAGCAACAGGGACAAATGAGCTCATGGGATGTGAGATGCAACAAACCTTCAGGAATTTCTAGAACACAAGTTCTTAACCTCTTTTTACATCATAGGCCCCTATAAAGTGTGATGAACCCTATGGGCCACTTCTCTAAGTAGTGTTTTTAAGTATATAAAATAAAATATATTGGATTACTCATACTTGGTAAAAGAATCTCCCCTTCTATCATGTTCCACTGCTTCATAGGGGATCTTACAAATTATATTCAGAGGCAAAATGCCTGTTCCAAAGGTCATTTGAATAGAAATTACTTACGGGGCATTAGAAACCTACAAACAACCATATTGTACTACTTCAATCCCAAAGTAAGTACATTACGGAGGAATTGCTAATAGTCTTTTTAAGAGGTTCTGCTTAAGAGACATCTTCAAATTTTCACTTCACAATGATTATTTAATTGCACCAAGGGCTATGAATGACTGCAATGCAATTTCACTTACAGGGAGACTTTCACACTGGGACAAACTCAAAAAAAGAAGAATATTAAAACAAAAAATTCATTTGCCTGTAATTTCCAGTATCTCCCTGGAGACAGCTAATTAGTGGAAGATTTGTGCATATAAATAAGCCATTTCCCTTGCAGACTGCTGTACTCTTTGTTCCTAATCCTGAACCTGTGCCCACATTTGCCATTTGAGAAGTCATCACAGGGCCTGCAGTCACAGGTATTTTTAAGGTCCCTAATCTTACATAATGATTTTGCCATCCATACAAGTAGTTAACTATAATAAAGGAGGAACCATCTGTTTCCAAATATATGTGTTTCGTTTTGTGATCATTAATAATCACAAAGAAAAATTAGCAAAATAATGAAGAAACAGATATGCTATGAGATGGAAAAATGTTTCTGGCTTTTAATTTCTTGTTTTCTCCCTTTTCATGTAGAATTCTCCATTCCACACTCTCAAGTGCAACCATTTCCCTTTTGTCAATGTTAAAGGACTGAGGACTTGTGTTTTGTCCCCAGAGAAATTATGCTTTGAAGAACTGTGCCTAAGCATGTTGGATTTGCAGTCCAGGGTCCAAGAACGAAATCCCGGGTCTATCTTCTATCTGTGTAACCCTGGAGAAAACAGTTAACCTCTCTGGGTCTCAGTGCCCTTAATTTTAAAAGAATAAGAATGGATTAGATGTCAAATGTCTCTTCTATTGCTACATCTATAATCCAACGAGTTTGATCCTTATGTACGGACAAAGTAGATAGCCACTCACTTGGCATTTCTCAGAGCTTCAGGGAAACACCCCTGACCAAAGGCATATCTTTCCAACAGGCTCACTGATAACTTGAAATCACCTTAACAGAGAATGAAGTCTTTTTTTATGTAACTGAATGTGAGGTTTAAGGTACTAATACTCCTGGGGAAAAAGAACACAAGGGTGTAAAACATCAATTTTAGTTTTATTAAAGTAAATTTTTTATTTATTTTCACTAGGGAAAAATGCCACAAAAGTTTCTCTTTAAGGGATAGCCTTCTAAACTGATTCCACGCATTTCCAGGCAATGTAGTAAAATGAAATGGAATTTTGATACAGCACAAAGAACTTAAGAGAGATAAAAAGAATAACTGCTTATGACAAAGTTAAATGTCAAAGAGTGTATAAGGAAGGTTTCAGAATCTCCTTTGACAGAAGATGAGAATTGTAAGAATTTTTATTTATAAAGTACTTTATGATTTATAGAATCTTTTTCTCAAGAAGAAAAAAGAAGGCCTTTACAATTAGATAAGGGGTACTGTAAGGGAAATTTTCCTCAGAGGGAGGGATTTGTTCTCCAGAATTCTTGTTCATTTCACAATATTTGGATTTTGCTATTCGTCATTTCCATATCTTCAGTAATTTCCTCCTCACTTGGACCATTTTCCCTCCCACCCATTACACTCATTAAATCCTACATTATTCCCATGTAAGCCTCAGCAGAAGACTCCCACCCTTGTTGTTTTCTCTCAACTCTAACTACTACGGCACTTAACATCTCTTTCATACAATGTAACAAATTATCATGAACTTGCCTGCACTAAATTCGAAGTTAGAAAGATCCTCAACGTTCATCTAGTCCAGTCCGTACCTGAGTAAGGAATCTCTCTAGAACACCCAATAAGTGAGCAAGCTCTTTTTGCTTAACGACCTCCGATGAGAGGGAAATTACAGGCTTTCGAAGAAGACCACTCTGTCTTTGGATAGTCATTGGTAGGAAGGTGTTTTTCTTTTATCTAACCATAACCTGCCTCTGAAGCTTCCACACATTCTTCCTACTTTTGATGTCTTTGTTGTTGTTTGGCCATTTCCAGTCAGGATTGACTTTTAATGATCCCTTTTTGAGGTTTTCTTGGCGAAAATACAAAAGTGGTTTGCCGTTTCCATCTCCAGCTCATTTTAAAGTTGGGGAAATTGAGACAAACAGGGTTAAATGACTTGCCCAGGGTCACAAAGCTAATAAACATCTGAGGCTAGATTTGAACTCAGGTCTTTCTGACTTTAGGCTTTTAGACTTTTATCCATTGTGCCACCTAACTCTTCCTATTGAACTATTGGGCAGAATAATCCTTTTTCCAAATGGCATGCCTTCATATACTTAAAGAAAGCTATTGTGCCCTTTGCAAGTTTCCCTTTTTCCAAGGTAAATATCCTTAGTCTTTTCAGCTGCACCTCATATTTCGTGAACATTTAATGGGTGCATAGAATGGTCTATCCATAGTGTGTAACTTCTCACACCTCTCACTTTGGCATATGGATACTCACTCATTCTCTGGTCTGTCAGGCTCACTCCAACCTGCCTGCTCTCACACTGAAAGATCTAAGTTTCCAGACAAGTATCACTACTGTGTAATTACACTCAAGTTTTCTTAGGGTCCTTGGAATAACATTTTAAGGGGAAATATTTCCCCTACTCACCACTATAGCTCTTGAATACCTACCAATTCATTTCTATTTACATAATCAATCACTCATGGTAATGATGCTTTTTTTTTTGAGGCAATTGGGGTTAAGTGACTTGCCCAGGGTCACACAGCTAGTAAGTGTCAAAGTAATGATACTTTTGATCTTAAATGTAGTAATTTACTTAACAATAATAAATCAATAATAAAATTAAAAAGTAAATAATATTATCACAGGCACTCATATTGAAGCAAATATATAAATAATAAATATAATAGAATCCATACATAAATCCAGGTCACACTCTTCCACCAATGAATTCATTACCTCTGATGGAGGGCACATGCCTACCAAAACCTGCCAAGGACACATGTGAGTAACAGAACCCATATGACTGGAGTAACTCACAAATCTAGAATTGTAAACTTCTGGAACTGTCCTCTTTCTGTTTCAAGGGCTTTCCACAGAAGTTCCTTGATTAAAGTTCCTTTATTGAATAGATAATCCCACATCTAAATTGAGTTGATCCATACTATGCTTAATAGAATTGGATACTATATTTCAGTCGAAAAATTGGTCTGCTAAATTGCTTCCCTTATTCTCTGCCCCCAATCTGTTGTGCTTAGTTAGAAAAACTCATCAGTAACAAATGTAGTATGTATCACTTTCAACTTCCAACTTAGATGATCCATATCTGAAATTGGTTCCTCTTTCTTTTCTTTCTGGATTTAAATTCTGGTTATTAACAACTCCATTTTGGCATATGGTTAATAATCAAACATTCATCCTTTGCATAATCAGATAAATTGTATTTGTCCCAAAATTTACAATAGTTATGGTGTCCCTGTCTTCCCAGTTTATGACATTTTGTCACATTAAAAACTGAAACAATTCCTGAGAATTCCAATTCTCAGAGTGAACAGTTGCTTTTCTTCTTTCCTTAGGACTCTGAGCAGAGACTTAACTTGTCAGCAAAACCTAAAGCAACAGGTTTATTTATTTATCAGTTTATTAACACACAAGACACTTTACTGATCTTATGGTCTTGCTGTGTCTGCTGTCCAGATTATCCATATCTTTACTAAAGGGAGTCATCCAGAACTGAACACAATATCCATCAGGGAACACTACAGTAATATTATTACCTCTCTAGTCCTAAACACTGTATCAATTTTGAAAAAAGCTTGACTGCATTTATCCTTTGAGGGTAACATCACAACTATTTACATATTGAGCTTTAAGACCACTAAAACCCCCAAATGTTTTTGAACTAGCTACTACTTTGTCATTTGTGTGTCTGCATCAAAGAAAGAGCTGGGCTCCATGAGTAAAACCGAATTTCAATAGCTCAAAAAAAGTAAGATGCATAAATTTAGAGACAGCTCCACTTCAAATGTTAATATCAACAATTTATGTCTGCTCTGTGGTAGAGCCTTCCAAGCTTGTATTTGTCTGATCAGACACAGTTGGACACACTGTACCTTGATCCCAAAATGGTGATGTCATTTTGATCCTTTTCAAGAATAGAAGACAACAACCAACCAACCAATGTGAAATTTATTTCTCAAATTCAAAAGTAAAACTTTACATTTAGCCCTACTGAATTTCATCTTATTAGATTAGCCCCAATGTTCTAGTCTTTCCAAATATTTTAGGGGATTGATGGTTTAGGAATCACTCCTATCTGTGTTATCTTGAAATTTAATAAACATTATCTGTCAATCAGTCAATGAACATATATTAAGTGCCAACTATGTGCCAGACACTGTGATAATGTTGGGGATACAAATGTAAAGAAGAAAGACAGCCCATGCCATCAAAAATTTCAATCTAAGGGAGAACTACAACATGTAAAAGGGAGCTGAAAAGTGAGGAGTGGGAGGAGAAGGGAAGAGAAAGAAGGTACAAGCATGAAAGCATGATAGAGAAGTCTAAAAAAGTACAGAGCTAAGTTACAGATGAAGAGATGACTGGCCTGGGTCCCCTCCTTAAATGGAAGCATTGGAATCTATGGCTCTACCTTCCAATTGGCGCGGTAGATGGTAATACAGAGGTATGAGTACCAGAGGTATGATGAGGAAATAAATAAAATTTAAGTAGTTGTGTCTTTCGCCCAATGCCTCTTAGAGTCCTCCTAACAGTATTCCTATCTCTCCTTTAACCTCTTTCATTCAAGGTGATTATTCCCATCTCCCTCACCTCTCCAAAAAATCTTGTCATTCTTTGTCTCATTTCTTTTATATATTCTGTAATGCTGTTTCTCTCAGAATTATGAAAGGTGCTCAACAACTTAATGGTTGATCATTAATTCACTTTTTATTTTAAATTTTCTCAAACTACTTTATTCTCTCTCAACCCTAGATAGATAGATAGATAGATAGATAGATAGATAGATAGATAGATAGATAGAAAGATAGATAGATAGATAGATATAGAGAAATATGTCATCCTTCAATAGGTAAGGTTCTTCACAATCTAGATCCTTCCTACCCTTCCAGTCTTCTCATACTGTCTTTCTGTTCAATTAGGGTGTATGGCATATTGAGGGAAGACTACTACCTCTGATATGAGGGTTGACAAGCCAATGTAGGGACTGCTTTCCACCTTTGGTATCCACCTGCCACTCAACTCTCACCTGTGGCTCCAAGAAGGTATAGCATACTCAGTAGTCATATCCTAGTAAAAGCATTTTGACAGACAGGCTAAACCAGGTTGAGGATAACTGACAGGTCTCAAGCAGGTCAATGATTTAGGAGGGTATCTACCCCAAGCATTTGGAGATTTGCCAGGTGGAATAGGCAGATGTGAACAATTTGTTCCAACAGGTCATGAAGGTGGCAGAATCAGGTGTTGTGCAGTGCTTAGAGTGTGTAGGCATCAAAGATGCCAAAGTCATCCACTGAATCTCAAGTCATCACCAGTTGTCTTGACTTTTGTCTTGCCACTGGACTCCAATGACTCTGGAAGACAGACTTAGGCCAACAGCTTCACACAACTCTGCCTCACTTGAATCCAATATATGCATGAGTGAAAAGACATCACTCATACCATTTTACCAAACTCAAAGTCCTATGAGAATGGGCAAGTGATGAAGTAGCAGGTGCAGATACACTGTGAGTTATAGTCACAACCCTGTAAACAGGCAGCCCAGGCCAAAGGGTCATCTTCTCACTGGTCTGAAGCAGAAGTGGGATTCAACAGCCCTCTGGGTATTTGAGCATCCTCTTTTAAGGAATGTGTTGCTCACCTCCTGATATAAAAAGGGGGCTAGAAAAGGTGCCCTAAAAATTGTGTACTTCACCTAACCTAACCTTGCCCTGCTTACTATGGCAGGCAGAGATCCTACCCTGTTGTTAAAATATCCACAAACAAAGAAAAATGTGCAAACTTTTTGCAAAGATGATTCCCTTTACCATTGGTTCATGGATCATGTACATTCCTATGTATAACACAAAATTCTGTAGACTTGAAAGACAAATAGTTTTTCTTTTTTTCCAAAATTTAATATTTTATTCCCAATTACATTTAAAAATAATTTTTAACATTCCTTTTTTTCAAATGTTAAGTTCCAAATTCTCTTTCTCCCTCCTGGCCCTCCTCCACTCAATGAAAAAACAAGCAATTTGACATGTTATACATGTGCAGTCATACAAAACATATTTCCATGTAAGTCGTGCTGTGAAAGAAAACAGACAAAAAACCCGAGAAAAATAAAGAAGAAGTATGCTTCTATCTTCATTCAGACTCCAACAGTTCTTTTTTTGGAGAAGTATAACACTTCTCTTCATAAGTCCTTCAGAATTGTCATGGGTCATTGTGTTGCTGAGAATAGCTAAGCTATTCACAGTTGATCATCATACAATGTTACTGTTACTGTATACGATGTTCTCCTGGTTCTGCTCATTTCACTTTCATCAGTTCATGTAAATCTTTCCAGGTTTTTGTGAGAGTATCCTTCTCATCATTTTTATAGCACAATAGTATTCCATCACAATCAAATACGACAGCATGTTTAGCCATTCCCCAATTAATAGACATCCCCTCAGTTTCCGATCCTTTGCCACCACAAAAAGAGCTGCTACAAATATTTTTGTACATATAGGTCCTTTTCCTTTTTCTTTTTTAACATTTTGGGATATAAATATAGTAGTGATATTGCTTGGTCAGAGTGATATTGCATGGTTTCATAGACCTTTGGGCATAATTCCTAATTGCTCTCCAGAATGGTTCAATCAGTTTACAAGTCCACCAACAGTGCATTAGTGTCTTAATTTTCCCACATCCTCTCCAACATTTGTCATTTTCCTGTTCTGTCACATCAGACAATCTAATACATGTGGGGTGGTAGCTCAGAGTTGTTTGAGCTTATATCTCTAAATTAATAGTGAGTTACAGTATTTTCTCATATTACTATAGATAGCTTTGATTACTTCATCTGAAAACTGCCTCTTCATATCCTTTGACCATTTGTCAATTGAGAAATGACTCTTATTTCTATAAATTTGACTCAGCTCATCATATATTTTAGAAATGTGGTCTTATTCAGAGAAACTTGCTATAATTTTTTTTCACATAATGATTAACATCTACTTTTTTCCATCCTATTTTCCCCTGCTTATCCTATACTCTCTCTCTCTCTCTCTCTCTCTCTCACACACACACACACACACACACACACACTCTCTCTCTCTCTCTCTCTCTCTTTCTTTCTCTCCTTTTACCTTGTCCATTCTCGTGTTTTCCTTCTGATTACCACCACCCCAATCTGCCCCTCCCTTCTATCAGCACCCCCTTTCTCTTATCCTTTTCTGCTCCTACTTTCCTGTAGGGTAAAAGTTTCTATACCCAACTGATTCTGTATGTTATTTCCTCTTTGAGCCAATTCCAATGAGAGTAAGGTTCATGCATTCACCCCACCAAAACCCACAGTTTCCCTTACATTGTAAAATCTGTTTTATTCCTCTTTGATGTCAGATGATTTATGCCTTTCTAACTCTTCCTTTCTCCTTTCTCCCAGTGCATTCTTCTTTCTCACTCCTTAATTTTATTTTATTTTTTAGATAACCATCCCATCATATTCAACTCACATCCATTCCTTCTGTCTATGTATACTCCTAACCGCCCTAATAATGAGAATGTTTTCAGGAGTTACAACTATCATTTTCTCATATAGGAGCTTAAACAGTTTAACCCTATGGAATCCCTAATGATTTTCATCCCTGTTTACTATGTCATGCTTCTCTTGAGTCTTGTATTTGAAAATCAAATTTTCTATTCAGGTCTGACCTTTTCATCAGAAGTGCTTGAAAGTCCTCTATTTCACTGAATTTCCATTTTTCCCCTGAAGGATTACACTTGGTTTTTCTGGGCAGGTGATTCTTGGTTGTAATTCTAGCTCTTTTGCCTTCTGGGATATCATATTCCAAGCCCTTCAGTCCTTTCATATAGAAACTGTTAGATCTAGTGTTATCATGACTGTGGTTCCATGATATTTGATTTGTTTCTTTTTGGTTGCTTACAATATTTTCTCCTTGACCTAGTAGCTCTGGAATTTGGCTATAATATTCCTGGGAGTTTTCAATTTGGGATCTCTTTCAGGTGGTGATAGGTGGATTCTTTCAATTTTTATTTTATCCTCCAATTCTAGAATATCAGGGCAGTTTTCCTTAGTAATTTCTTGATAGATGATGTCTAGGCTCTTTTTTGATTATGGCTTTTAGTAGTCCAGTAAATTTTAAATTATCTCTCCTGAGTCTGTTTTCCAGGTCAGTTGTTTTTCTGGTGAGATATTTCACATTGTCTTCTATTATTTTCTTTCTTTTGGTTTTGTTTTATTGTTTTTTGATGTCTGAAAAAGTCATTATCTTTCACTTGCCCAATTCTAATTTTTAAGGAATTATTTTCTTCAGTGAGTGTTTTTACCTCCTTTTCCATTTGACCAATTCTACTTTTTAAGGAGTTCTTTTCTTCAGTGAATTTTTGTACCTCTTTTTCTATTTGGTCAATCCTGCTTTTTAAAGAGTTCTTCTCTTCAGTGTTTTTTTGTATATTTTTTTCCCTTTGGCCAATTCTGCTTTTCAAGGTATTTGTCTCTTCATCAGATTTTTGTGCCTCTTTTGTCATTTGGCCTAGTCTGTTTTTTAAGAAGTTATTTTTTCAGTAATTTTTGTGTCTCCTTTACCAAGCTACTGACTCTTTTTTCCATTATTTTTTTGCATCACTCTCATTTCCCTTCCCATTTTTTCCTATCTTGCTTACTTGATTCTTAAAATCCTTTTTGAATTCTTCCATGGCCTGAGGCCAATTCATACTTTTCTTTGAGGCTTCAGATGTAAGAGTTTTGACTTTGTTGTCTTCTTCTGAGTTTGTGTTTTGATCTTCCCTGTCACCATAGTAACTTTCTATAGTCAAGATCTTCTTCTGCTGTTTGTTCATTTTTCTAGCCTATTTCTTGACTTTTAACTCTGTGTTAAAGTGGGACTCTGCTTCTGGAGTGAAGAGGGTATTTTCCTAAGTTTCAGGATATTTTGTGAAGCTGTTTTCAGAGAAAATTCTGGAGATCTGTAAATTTTCAGTTCTTCTAAGGTGGTATGATTTCAGGAGAGGTACCTTTACTACTCTCCTAGCCTGTGCTCTGGTCTGTGAGTAACCATAAGCACTCTTTCCTACCCTGGAACTGTGACTACTGTTCCAGCTTCCCTGTGGCCACAAACTCTGGTGTGCCAGTGCTCCTCCTCACCCCGGGACTAAGACATAGGACTGTGACCCAGATCCAAGTATGGGCAAATCAACAGAGTCCTCTCACTGGTGCCAGCAGAGGGACTCCTGTAATCTCCTTCTGACCAGTTGCTTGACCATCCTAGCATCTATGGGCTGAGAGGTCTGGAAATTGCCACTGCCACCATTGATTCAGTCACCCCCAAGGCCTACTGCTGGACCTTAGCTGGGGCAAGGCCTGTACTGGATTGCACTTCACTCACCCTGGTGCAATAAACTTTGCCTGAAAAGCTAACTTGTTTTGGGCTGGAAAATTGTTTCACCCCATCCTTTTGTGGGTTCTGCTGCTCCAAAATTTGTTTTGAGGCATTGTTTAAAGATGTTTGGAGGGGTTTATGGAAGAACTCAGGAGAGTCTTTTCTCTACCATCCTGGCTCTGCCTCCACAAATAGCTCTTCTTGTGAGATACTTCAGCAGGCATTCCATCCAAATAGCAGCCCTGAGTGAAACAAGGCTGTCAAATGAAGTCCAGCTTACAGAAGTTGGAGCTGGATACAGGTTTTTCTAGAGTGGCTGCCACAAGGAGGAATCCTGTGAAGCTGGATTGGGTTTCACAATCAAATCTAATCTCAATGTTTGGGAGGTCCCAAAGGAAAGTGTGGGAGAAAAGAAGTATGAGGCTGTCCACCAAACTAAAGGTCTACAGAGTTATTATGCTGACCTCATTGTTGTATGCCTATAAAACCTGGACAGTATACCAACAACATTCCAGAAAACTGAATCACTTCCATTTGAACTATCTTAAGAAGATTTTGAAAAGTACCTAGCAAGATGAGGCAACAGACACTGAGGTCCATTCTTGAACTGAATTGCCAAGTATTCAAACTCTACTGCAGAGAGCACAACTTTGATAGGCTGGTCATGCTGTTTGAATGCCAAACACATGTTTGCCTAAAGGACTATTTTACAGAGAATTCACACAAGGCAGGTGCTCACATGGAGGTCTGAAGAAGTGATACAAGAGCACTCTCAAGGTTTCTCTGAAGAACTTGGAAGTTGATTGGGAGACATGGGAGACACTGGCACAGGACTGCCCAGCATGGCATGCCCACATCAAAGAAGGTGCCATGCTCTATGAGCAGTAGCTCAAAAGACACAAGAGATGTAAAAATTTAGAGACATCTCCACTCTAAATGTTCATATGAGACTTCCAAACTTATATTGGTCTTATCAGCCACAGTAGGTTACACTGTACCTTGACCCCAACATCATGATGTCATTTTGGTTCATTCTGTTCTAGTACAAAGGACAACAACCAACCAACTAGTCTACTTTTTGTCCTTCCTAAATAAGTCAATCTCTCATCTCCATGTTTTTGTATCACCTATTCCCCATGCCTGGAATGCTTCCCTCCTCACCTCTCCCTTTGAATCCTTGGCTTCTTTCAAGACTTAAAGGCCACCTTCTACAGGAGGCCTTCCTACTCCTCTAAGCCACTTGAACCATCCCCATAACATTGCCTTCCTTCTAGTCGCATTAAGTATGTAAACTCCTGAAGAGCAGGGTCTGGTTTTGCCTCTTTTTTAGTTCCCAAAATAAGCAGAGTATCTGACATATACTGTGCATTAAATGAATGCTTGTTGATTAATTGAATGAATGCTGTCCAATCCAGTCATCTATTCACAATACCACTCCTCTGTGATTTTGTTAACCTTCTTTATCTTTTGAATCATTTACACTTATATAAACCCCACCTCAAAAGCCACTTACTCCATGAAACTTTCTCTTATGTCAATTAGTAAGGACTCTTAGCTTCTATAGCTCTCAAATAGCATTCTAGGGACTTTTTAAATGTGTATGAGTATCACATCTTACTGGTAGGTAAGTCATATTGAATTATCTAAACATTTACCTTCACTATTACCTCACACAATTCTCAATGCTCATGAGGAGCATAATAACATTTTGTTGGATCTAACTTTGGAAAATAATATAAGAATAAAGAGGGAGATCCAAGCCTACATCAAAGGAGTGAAGGTTAGAGAGTGTGACTCAGAGAGGGGAGAAGAGAAGGAACTCTGCACTGTAGAACCTATATAATATGTCCAAAACTATCCATGGAGAACGGAAAGGGGCTAACAACGGAAATAGATTCTATGCTCCACGCAATGCCAAAGAAGATCTAAAGGTGCTGGCAGAAGGTAGAACTTATACTGGCCACTGGAAAAAAAAAAAAGGCAAATGTCACTGCTTATTGAGGGAAATATGGAAATTAAGTGAACCACACTGACTCCATCTTGTGATTCAACAATGGATCTAACTTAGTTCCCTTTCTATTTGATTATGGGTCTAGTACAATTTCTGTCTTGTAAGAAAACTTTATTCAATTATGGGAAGTATGAGAAAATTGTGTTGCATTGTTTAAACCCAGCCCTGCATGTCTGGGAAGCCAGACCACCTCTACCTGTTGCTTAGAGACCCTTAATTAAGGACCTAGGTTATTATAACCAGAAACCCTATCACATCTAAAGATCGAAGCAGGGAATTTTTTCACAATTAAACATCTGAAGCAACCCATATTGTCTTTTTTGAAAACTGGCCCCATCCTGGTCAATCAATTACTTTTTCCCTGTTCCCTTGATTGAATACAGACACTTGGGAGAGGTGGGGATGGGAGGGCAGTGAGACACCTCCTTTCTGATTTCAAGGAATTAATTCTGTTCACTCTCCTCTCCCAACTCAGAAAGCCTCTAATCTTTCCTCCAATTAGAAATCAGATTACCTAATCTAGTACCCTAGTTTATATCTTGTTAATTGTTTTCTTTTAATGCATAAAAATGTCTCCCCCCTCTATTTGGGATCCAATGCCAAGCTGAGGAGACCTGGTCCCGATTTGTCATTCAATTGGCATGCATTGCTTAAAATAAATTGATACGCTCAGAAGCAAGAACTTTTATTTCCTTAGTTATTTCAGATTTCACCCATCACACTATACACAGATGGTCAGAGTATCTGCAATGAATAAAGTGCTATGGAGACATGAATGTAAAGTTTATTGTTACCTCATGTGTACTTGAAACTTGGTGATATATGACCAATAATTGTGATAAAGCAATGAAATAATATACTACATTAAAAATAAACAAATTAAATAATAGAGTTAGTGGAATATAATTATGTTTAAATGGGACACTTCTGGGTGAAAATCTATGTATGTTGGAGAACTTTTTAGTGAACACCAATTGAAGGAACACACAACAAATATTGGTACTCTTCTCTCTGTGCATGTCTCTCTTTCCCTACACACACACATACATGTACACACATACACACATATCATATAAACACACATATGTGTGTATATTTATGTGCATATACCTGTGTATATAAACAGAAATAAACACATGTCTATAACAATATTTATGTGTGCACATGCACATGTGTGCATATGGGCATAGTACAAACACATGTGCACTGCATATTATGAGTATGTATATACACACACATATATAGTATGTATGCATGCATGCATGCATGTATACTAATGAACATGTATCCATGCAAATATATGTGCATAACAGTATTGCACATATTTACACGTGTATGCACATGCATACACATGTGTGGGTATGTGCATATACATGCGTATATGCACATGCACTGACATCCATTCATGCAGGTATGTATGTGAACATGTATGTATTATTACAATATATGTCGATGTGATGCACATGCATGAGTGTATTGCCATATAAATGTGTACATGTGCATGTGTGATGACGTGTATATAGACATATGTATGCATCGATGACAAATTTGTACATGTAGCTGCATATTTATGAACAACTTACCTATATGTATATGCAAGTGCATATTGCATATATATGCTGGCATTGTTGTGTCTGCACACCATACACATACAAATATGTGAGTCTATATTTATATACACATATGTATATATATATATATGGATGGATGGTTAGACATGTAAATAGAGATAGATAGATACATACATACATACATCATACATACATACAAGAATGCATAGCTAATCTGATGCACTATTAAATCCTGAACATACCAAAACTGAAAAAGAAATAGTATCTGCCATCAATGTGCTTATATTCTATTGCATACTTCTTCTTCCCCATCTAACTGAATGCCCAGGAAACAGGGTTTGAAAACTCTCATCCATTCCTTAATCTCATTCACCAGAGTTGTAACCTGGAAACTTCTCCCTTCTTGGAATATAATACTACTTTTCCAAATATTCATCAATTCTCCTCAACAGAGAATCTCGAAAAAACTTAAATGTGCCTGCTTGGGAGTGAGGATGAATAATTACAGTTAATAATTAGTACCTTACCAGCAGATCTTTAACCTCCATCCAGTTGAGTAAATTAAACTTGGAAAGCCTCTAAAGAAGAAAATTTGAGAGTTGATGTATTACATGACATCCCCAACTGCTGATGCTGTAGCAATAGAGGATTCCATCATTCTGTGCCAGAACAGTTCTTTGTCTGGGTGAAGATATAGACGATGATCTTTCTCTACAATCATAATGATCTAGAGAATTAATGGAGAGTAATTTCATAATGACCAACAGAGATATTATCATAGCTTCTAAAAATACAAGTTTTTCAAAGTTTGTTGGAAAGCAATATTTTAATGGTAAAGGGATAGTCCTGGTTGAAAGGCAGGCTCAAGGAAGCCTGGCCACTCAAGAGAGTAGAAAAAAAAATCTAAATTGGAAATAAGCCACCTAGTTATCTGTGCCTGTCAAGGAGACCTCAGCAGAGATAAGTTACATTTCTCAAAATACCTTGATATTTTTTCCTCTCTCTAGAATTTTTATTCACATTTAAGGTAATAAAACCTTTGCAATTTGAGAGGTATTAACAATTCATCCAAATGTATATTTAGCATGCTATACTTGCACTAATGGTGTGTGCTTTCTAATTAAGGAGCTATTCTCAAAGCATAAAAAAGCTTCATTTTCCCAATAAGCATATTTTATATCCAAGACATGGCCCCTTAAATAACCTAATGAGCTATGAGCCTGATATTTCAGTCATTCATATATGAGTAAAAAATATTTTTATGCCTGTCTCATTGAACAGTTGGTTGAAGAGTCATTTTGGCAATGTCTCTCTTATTAGATAAAATCTGAGTAATGCAGTATATTATTTTTAAAAATCAGCGCTTCACCATTGGCAAAAGTAAATCAATTTGAATAAGTAGCATCAGGCTATTACTGTTCAAACTGATGAACAAATATTGCTTTCACTATAAACGAAGTGAGTTAAGTTTTCCTGCATTTTATAAAAAGGAAACAAAACCTAAGGAAATAATTTTACAATTTGTAGTGCAAATGACTGCATGTAGTTAGTATTTGTTACAATAGTATTCATCCCCTCTGAAATAAGTGTTATACTGTATAATGATAGAGTATTGAATTCAAAAGCAGCATCTTTTGAACCTCTGGCCTGGGTAGACTACATCATTGACCACTAGCAAGAGCCCTGTATTTAGAATCATAACACTTGGGTTTAAGTACTGGTCCTGCCATTTAATAGCTGTATGATTTAAGCAAATGATTTAACCTCTCTGTAACTGTTTTTAAAATCTGTAAAATAGTGAAAATACTATCTAGCCAATATACCTCACCAAGTTGTGGGAATCAGATGAAACAATGTGCCTAAAGCATTTAATAACTGTATAATTTTATATATTATATTGTCTTTTATCAACATTGTTTCATTCTTCTCATGTTCAGGACCACTTCAGTAACAACCAGGATAACAAGGACAACAGACATCTCATCCTGTTCCCAAATTAGTTGATTTCTGCTAGGTCTCTATATTTAAAATTTTTTTTTCATTCTATACTGTTTGGAAATGATGAACATTTGGTATTGTAATTTAAATTAATATTTTTAATTTTATGGATCAATGGAATGTTGCAGGCATTTGTGAACAACATTTTGGTCTCCCATAATATTCTGGTTTCAATATAGCTTATTTATTGAATTTTCAAGGATATTTTGGATTCTGTGCTATAGGGATTTATAATCTGTTAGTTTACGAAGGATAGCAAATTTCCAATGTGTGTTTTTAATGACTTCATTGGTTTCTTATAGGCATTCAATATGTACTATTTTTTTTAACTTGAAGTTATGTGTTGCACACAGTTCATATCATTCCCTTTCATAATCTGTATCACTCAATATATTTGGTCTCTTGAGGGATAAGTTTTGCTATTTCTGGTGGCAAAGACATCATCCAGAATCATTATAATATACCATGTATGTTTCATAAAATAAATGTGCATGACTAAGATTTTAGCAACATATTTTTGATTGAGTTCATGTGGAGGTCACCCAAAGAAGGACTTTTACTTCCACTCTCCATCTTAGCCATATTAAAGACTCCATCCAATGGGAAACCACTTATGAGTACATTTTGGGAATCTAGTGGTATTTACCTGTTGTCATACTTTACTATTGCACTGTGAAATAATGTATGTTTATTCAAAAAAGTATTTTTGTACATTTTAAACTCATTTATCATGTGCTCTGCCACATCTATCAATCGCCTTCTTTCTTTTCAGTGACGAAGCATTCATCTTTCTATAGGTGCCTTAAGATAATTGGATTTGGGATTCATCAGTATTGTCTGTGTTTGTATACCTTCTAAATCTGTTGATGTCCATTTCACTGTTTAAAAATAACACCAGGGGCAGCTGGGTGGCACAGTAGATAGAGCATCAGCCCTGCAGTGAGGAGGACCTGAGTTCAAATCTGGCCTCAGAGACATAACAATTACTAGCTGTGTAACCCTGGGCAAGTCACTTAACCCAATTGCCTAGCCAAAAAAGAAAAGAAAAGAAAAGAAAATAACACCATAAGAAAACTGTTGTGTAGGTATCAATCGTTCCTAACACATTCTTTCAATTTTTCTTCGATTTTCCCATTTACCAATATGTGAGTAAGGTTCCTGATATTCATGGATATAGTATTGTCTTGGATAGTTTTATGTTTAATATGTCTTGCATGGAGAAAAAGTAAGATATGTTCATATACTGGCTCAATTTGAATTCCAACCTAAAGCCTTTTGTCTCTATTTTTCCTTGCCATATATTAAGAATTTTAAGTTTTTCAAGTCCAACTCATATTTTGATATAATTTGTAAAAGATTTCATGAGATTAAGGAGTTGTCTAATATGTTCTTTGATGGAGTCATGTAACTTAATGGCTTCCATATTTTTTTTTGGTGAGGCAATTGGGGTTAAGTGACTTGCCCAGGGTCACACAGCTAGTAAATGTTAAGTGTCTGAGGCTGGATTTGATCTCAGGTCCTCCTGACTCCAAGGCCAGAGCTATATTCACTGCAACACCTAGCTGCCCCTGTCTTCCATATTTTTAAGAATTTTTAAGATGTTCCAGAAATTCTTCCATAATGTTTAAGATGTTCTGATGCTATTCTCTTGGAAGTCATAATTAGCTCCATTTAGAAGAGAAGATAATGTAATTAAAACTCAGCAAAACCCTAATAGCATTAAAGAATCTCTTTCAAAATTCCATATTAAATATTAATTTTTACTAAAGTTCTTGTGTTGGCATGTATTAAATACGGAGCTATTTCCTCATGGACATCAAATATCCTAGCATTTTGATTCTATATTATATATTTGCATTATATGAATGACCATGAGTCCAAAACAGAGTAAAAGTCTTCATGATAATGATGAAAGCAGTATAAATGTTATAATGCCTCAGGATACCTTATTTAATGATTATTAAATCAATAAATAATTGTTCTTTATACCTCTGCAACTATTTTAAAAATGTTTTTGTTGTTATTGATGGTGATGATGATGATGATGATATCATGGTTCCTAATCTGTACATAGATTTCTTTGCATGTGAAATAAGTTGTGAGTCCAGTATACAAAGCAGATCAACATGCAACTGGTATGCCTTCCAAAGGATCAATCATCTTTTGGTAGTAGAAGTGTTAATACAATACCTTCTCTTAAGAAGGATGTCTGTACTTGTGACATTTGAGAGGAAACTGGTAAAAAAGCTTTGTTAGTAATTCAATCACCACTGTAAAGCATTTCTGCCAATAGTTATGAATCTTTTCTGACATTTACATTTTCTAATTTTGCAAAGAAACCACAGTTTAAGTCACCATCCTTGATGTAAATGATCTTCTGTTCATTGTATTGACAGTGCACAAGCTTTCCTTTTCTCATTTGATCCAACTTTTCTTTTCACTTTATTAGTCTCTGTGAGATTATATAGTTAATCAGAACTTCTCAAAATCCTCCTTATTCATAGGTTCTTGCTTCTCTCTAATTTCTTTGCTTTTCAAGTCATAATAAAAGTTTTGATGGATATTTAGTAGTTTATTTTGTTTTTCTTCACTGCTTTGTACTCATATTTTAACCATTCTACTTTTGTTTTCAAATGCCAACTAGAATTTCCCATATACTTTTATTTTCTGCATTCTATTTTTTGCATACTGATTTTGGGCACCTTTAAAATACTGGAATTGATGTTCAAGTGTTTTTTTGTTTGTTTTTTGTTTTTTGGGGGGGTTTTTTGCTGCACATATCAACTAAATTCTGATGTAATATTTTTGTTCCATTCCTCATATCTTCAATGGCTTTTATAAGTAGTTTCTGCCATGGTGTTGTGTTTGACACTTCAGAGTGTTCCTTGATTGATCTGCATTTCCCCCTCTGGCTCTCCCTGAAGAGTACTATAGAGTACTGTTATATTCATGTGTCGAAATGTTTTTAAGCCTTCTGTCAAATATTGCAAGGGAGATGAGGAGGAGGAGAATTCCAAGCATGGGGCATAGCCAAAGTAAATAGCAAAAGCCAGGAGTTGGAGTGTCTTATCCATGGAACAGTGAGGATTGCAACATTACTTTCTCCTTAATATACTTTGATACTACCTTCTCTCTAAGTTTCCCTGATATTATTTCCTGGTTCTCCTCCTACATATTTTACCAAACCTTCTCAGTCTCCTTTAGTGAATCTTCATCCAAGCTCACTCACTAGCTATGGGTATCCCCAAAAGACTCTGTCCTGGCTCCTCTTCACTTCTCCCTCTATGCTATTTCACTTGGTGACATCATCAGCTCTCATGGATTCAATTATCTTCTCTATGCTGATGATTCATAAATCTATTTATCCAGTCTCTCTGCTGACATTCGTATCTCCAGTTACCTATTATATCTCAGACTAGATGTCTTACAGACATTTCAAACTCAACTTGTCCAAAACTGAGTTCATTATCTTTCTCTTCAAACATTCCCCATTGCCAGATTTCCCTACCATTGTTGAAAATACCACCATTCTCAACATTCAAGCTCACAACCTAGTTGGCATCCTCAACTGCTCACTCTAACCTAACTGTCACCACCACCATCACCTTCATTTCAGTCTGTATCCAAGGCCTGTAGATTTTGCCTTTGTATAATATCTCCTGTGAGAAAAGTGTAATTGGTGGTGACAAGGCTGAAGAGAAATCAAGACAGATGAGAATTTAGAAAAAATCATTAAATCTGGCAATTTAATGATAGTTAACTGTGGAGAGAATAATTTCAGTTGAATGATGAAGTCAGAAGCCAAACTCTAAGGAGTTAAGAAGAGAATGTTAGGTAAGGACGAGGAGACATCAATAATGAATGACCTTTTCGTGAAGATTAACCACAAAAGCAAAGATATAAGTTTTAGTGAATCCCCATTCTTCATTAGAGATAATTTTTTTCACTAATTTTCGGTTAAAAAAAAAAAGTATTACTTTTCAGTAATACATACACTTTTCAGCACCCTGGCTGGCATTCTCCTACTTAGCTTTCACCAGGCCTCCCCAGGGCTTCAGTCATAGACTGGACTTAAAGAGGGCATTAGGAATACAAAAAAATGAAAGAAATAACCCTTGCCCTCATGGAAGCTATCCTTAAAAGAAAAATCAGAAAGCAGTATAATATGCAAAAAAATTTCTATTCTGTTCTGGGAGTCTTAACCTTTTTGTGTCAGGGACCCTCTTGGGCAGCTTAGTGAAGTTTATGGAGCCATTTTTCAAATAGTATTCTATTTTCTACCTTCAGAATTGAAAAGAATGCTAAGTTTCAGGAAGGGGTTAATTAAAATAAAGATGTATTGTTTCCTGTCTAAATTTCCTTTAAAATATGAATAGGGCCCCAGTTATGTATTGCTATTCTAGATGAATAGAATATTTGAGATAAAGGCACAAAAGTAATATTGACTAAAATATAGCAAGGAGATCAAGAGAGAATGCAAAGCAGATTTGTTCCTCAGAAACAGACAATCCCTGTTGGGAACTAGTGCGGAAAAAAAAAAGTGATATATGGATGTTAGAGGCAGATAATGGGGAGCTTTGAAAACCAGGCTAATGAGTTTGGAAATTCTAATAGGCAACAGGAAGGCAATGCTAGTTCTCCTTCTGGGAAATGCCATGTTAATGACCAGGTAACTATTGACAAAACTGTCCATGTTTTGAATCCCTAAAGAACTTGCCACCATATCAGACATTCCTTCCCTTACAAAAAAAAAAATCTCCTTATTAACCAGCCATTCACTTGTGTACTAGTATATCTTGATCATTATTCAAGTATTTATCAAATACAAACTAATACTGTGGGGCAAGCAGAAAGTCATGTTCAGGGGAGGGGGGAAGACAGAGATTGAGTGTTAGTAACTATTGAAAGGCTGAAGGGAAGGTTCTGAGGCAATGACTATAATCCTTACTTAAAAAAAAAAAAAATACAGACAAACCTCCTGAAAGGGATTGTGGGTCCCCTTAGTCATATCCGCACATGAAGGAAATCATACTTCCATGACTATCTTCTTAATACTCAGACAGTAGCAATGCATGGGGCTGTTAAGAGATTCAGAAAGGCAACAATGTAGTAGAGGAAAGGCAACACCTTTTATGATCGAGCACAAATCTCTTAATTGTTCCACTTGTCATCTCCAGCAGTTTCATGTTAAAGGATTGAAAGGAAGAGCCTTTAAATCACTACCTGGTGCATGTATAGACCGCTGTGGAAAGACTGTAAGTCAAGAAAACTTTTGCTAAAAACAAAAAGACAGGAACAGAAAGCAAAGAGGTTGTTTCTCTCCACTGCAAATGTTGCAGGTTTCCAATTGGAAATAATTCCAGGTTGGAATCTGGATAGACATCATGGCCGTTTACTAATTCTACAAAAGACAGGGGTAATTGTCAATAAGAGGTTGAGTTGGTTTATTTCTTAGCCCAGACTTATAAGCATGGTTCCTATAGATGTGGAATCTAAACCAGACAGTGATGGAGAATAGACAGGACTCAAAGCTTAACTCACTTAGTGTTGGTTGCCATAGTGACAACTTCAAGAACTCTACAATTCAGAACTGGGCAATGTCTTCATATTCTGAATCAAAAGTAGCTTATTTCCTGTTCAGGTGAGTCAAATCTTACAAAAGCCCCAAATGCATTCAATAGTGTAATAATTTGTTCTTATTTTAAAATCATTTTATTAAAAAGAAATACTTTTATTCTCACAGAGTTGTTCATAGAACTGATACCTGGAGATGAGAATAGAGCTAGACAAGTCCTAGGAAAATTGAGATGAAAAAACATCTGCAATTTTCAAGGAAACCTAGGTGCTTTGCATCAACAACTATGACCAAAAATATGCATTTTCTTTTATATTTAAGGATATGTTTTAAATAATTGCATGATGACTTGCAAATTCCTAATTTTCTAGATACTAAAAAATACAAAGACCATATTTTCTATTCTATCCCTTTTGGTCACCTCATGAGAAATTTACTACCCAGAAATGGATGATGATGGCCATTATCATCATCAACAACAACAACCACATTTATATAGCACTTTGCATGTGTTATTTCGTTTGATATTTGCAATAGTCCTGTGATGGTAGGTGCTATTATTATATCCAATTTGCATATAAGGAAATCAAGGCTCAGAATAAAGTGATTTGTCTATGGTCTCAAAGAGATTAAGTGCCAGAAGCAGGATATAAACCCATGTCCTCCAGAATCCAAGCCCAATACACTAAACCCAACTATCTCTTCATGGTTTATGTAAGGGATAAGGGTTTTAGGGTTGGAAGCTTATAAAAAAAATTAACATATCTCTGATTTTATTGGTCCCAATGAGAAAATTCCCTCTACAACACATAGATAAGCACCTGAACAGTTTTAGAGAATTGCCTGGGGCATTTTGAGGTTAAGTGATCTGTTCAGGGTCACTGAGGCAGGACTTGGGATGACTTTTAACATTATATGGGTGACCACCAAGGATGAATGAAGCTGAGTGGGGCTTTAAAGTAAATCAACCCATTCATTCTCCCTCTGTCCCACACACTGAGTGGTTATTAAATATTTGTCAACTTCTTATACTATAAAAAGCCCCAGTTATTCTACATCTCTGGGGGCAACAGCTACAAGAGGTTTGGGAGCAAAGAGACTGTAATTGAGCAAAGGGAATCCATAGGAATGGCCTACATGGCCAAATCTACCCCTTCATTCTTTTATGATGAAGAGTTTGTCAGGATAAACAAGACATCTGCTGAGAAGCATTTTGAATACTTCTGAATAGACTTACTGCATAATTGCAAAGTGCTAGTATTTATATTCTGAGATGAGCAGTCAGCCTTAAGGTTGGTTCCTGAAATTAGATGTATCTAGAGAGCAGAATAATATTATCTCACATCTATATAGCACTTTGCAGTTACATTTTGCTCTACATTCATTGTCTTGTTTAATCCTTACAATGCTACAGGGTTAGGTAGTGTAAGTGTTACTACTCTCATTTTTTAGATAAAGAAACTGAGGCTCAGAAAGGATTAGGGAGTGGTAGAATGGCTACTCAGAGCAGGCCACCAGTCTCTCAAGCCAGCAGATTTTTCACTACATGCTGCTCTTGCCTTTGCTCTCTTACAAGGCTCAAATCCAAGCAGCTGATACATGAAAATCATTGTTATTCTTTTTTTTTCCCCTAATACACCTCACAGCTTCCTAGCTAGTCTTCTTAGCACCAATCTAAGCTTTGTGCAGTAGCTAAAATAGTCTTTCTTTAAAAATCATCATGTCACTTCCAGTTCTCTATCACTAGTAGTCAGGGAATACTGCAGCCTCTAAAAAATTAAAACTAAGAACTAGTCAGATGATAAGGGTATTGGTATGAACAGGTTGTAATGAAATACAAGGAATTACAAAGGAGAAATAGAATGAATCATGTCATTAAATAAATACATTATTGATAAAGAAGATGAACTGGCCACCTGGTAAGAGTAAAGATAATTAAGGGACAATTTATGTTGTCCTGGTAATCTCATAATCTCCAGAGAAAGAGAGAAGGGCCTTTAGCACTTTGAGTTGGTCACCTGGAGCAAAATTAAGGGAGAATATGGATATGAATCATGTCCGGGTTTTGATCTACATTGCTGAAGTGAATACACACACACACACACACACACACACACACACACACACTAATAAACTCAAAGATCCATTTGAGTATTACTTTGTTCAAGAAGCTCCACTGGCTACTTATTGTCTATCAGATCAAAAGCAAGAATATGCATGGCATTTTCAAGACAGCCAATACATGCTTTTGACTGGGAAAAAAGAAAGAAAGAAAGAAAGAAAGAAAGAAAGAAAGAAAGAAAGAAAGAAAGAAAG
>NW_020954556.1:39339400-39342828 GCF_900497805.2 Vombatus ursinus | reverse complement strand
AAGAAACTTCCTTTCTGTCCATCAAAACTTCCCTGGGCAGTTACAGCAGCATTCTTCTTTTCAGGATAAAATGATCCCTTTAGGTACCACCAGAGGTCAGAATCTTCTACTTAAGCCCAGGGAGACTAGGGGATCCTCCTTAACAATCTGGGTTTGTAAGAGCAGAGGGATAAAAGAGTCAACAACTTCTTTTTTTCCTTGATACCATTGCTGAATACAAAAAAATATGCAAAGCAAGCAGGAGAAATCCTGTGTGTATTTCAAAAATATTACATAGATGCTTAAAATAAATTTAAATCCTACATTTAGCTGTCTTGAGTATAGCCTGGAGTGCCAATAGCTTTCTATAGGCTATAGTCCTGAAAAAGGTTCCTTAACTAAGAATGAAATGAAAGCCCTGCAAAGAGACTTAGATATTCCCTTTCATGGTTTCTTTCATTGAATTTTCTGATTTCACAGTGTGGGTGATTCCCCAATAAGCCTCCCAGGGAAGCTGAGCTCAAACAGCATTTGTTATGTCCAAAGGCAGAGTTGGCAAATGATTAAATAGCCTTTGCTTTCTATCATGTGTTGCCTTGAATGGGCCAAATGCACAGCCAGGGCCCTGCTACTGGGTGAGCTCGTTCTACTCTCTGCCTTGCCTCACCCATGCCAAATCCTCATGCACCATACCAGTACTCCCCTTGTAAGAAGAAGGAAAAAGTATAAGTCTCAAATAGACAGAATTGGCTTCTTGTTGGTTCCTTTTGCAGGGAATCCCAAATGATTGTGAGAAGGGGGGGGTACAACATACATCTTTGTTGAAAGGGATAACTTTTTTCTTTTTCTGAGGGTTGACTCTGGTCTCTTTCAGTCAGACTTTGATGGTTCAGTGTTTCAGAGACAGACACATCAGCATTACGGGAGCAATTTCTTAGTCTTCTACTCTGGGTGATGCCCACCTCATGTGGAGAAGCACAGAGGGGGATTTGAAGGAGATGGCAGTTAAGCAGCAGTCTGAATAACAAAGGCAGGGAAAACATCAGTCCTCAAAGTGGAATGTCAAATCAGATTCCATGGCAGCAGGATGTCAAATTAGATATTGAGGACACAGGAAAAGTATCAGTGAAGGTAACTGTTGAGAGGGGAAAAGATGCCTGTATTAAACAAAGTCTGGATTTACATGAGCAAACAAACAGGAGAGAATAACAAGGAACTCAACTTGGGGGGAAAAAAAACTAACAAAGGTGTGCAAGCACTGCCAAACTTCAAATATATTGCAAAGTGGTTGCCATATTTTGATTTATAAATTTTAGTAGGGGGAAGAGAGGGGAGAGTTTAGACCAGTGATTGATTTCCTCAGTGTAGTGATCTCATAATATGTAAGTGCCTCCCATCAATTCAAATCTGGAATTTACCTGTAAAAGACATTGATAAACTGAATAATGTCTGAAGGAAGATAATAAAATATCCAGGCCAGTGGAAGAAGATGAAAATTTTGACCTGGAGAAGAGAAGATTGGGGGAGAAATTATAGCTGCCTTTAAGTATTTGAAGATGTCACTTGAAAGGATGAATGAGCATAAATACACAAAATCAGCCTCAACTATCACCAAGGCATTACTAGTGGGACTTTCATTCTCTCTCTCTCTCTCTGTCTGTCTCTCTCTCTCTCTCTCTCACACATACACACACACACACACACACACACACACACACATACACACACACACCTCACAATGTATGATGTTTCTTAGGGACTACTCTTTCTAGGATAGGATGCTCTTGATTCACATTTCAGTCTGATTTCACTGGGATAAAAACAGTGGGAGTTGGAGGTGGGAAGGTCTTCCAAAATGATTCTTCCTCAGCTATGGGAAGGATTTGATGGTCCCTGAAATTCCTTCCAGCTATGTAATTCTATGATTGCTTCTGTTTTTCATAGCCACCAGGTGGTTTCAAATCTCCCACCCAAAGGATGGACAAGTTAAAATTTCTTCTAATTTATTGAGGAAAAAATAGTACATTTGAGAGCACATTCTATTTCAAGATAATGAATTTCTGAATTACTCATGGGCTAGAGAATTTAGAAGTAGTTTATGGGAGGGGAATAAAGGAAAGGTCAGCAGTCAGTTCAGTCAGCTGAGCACATACAAATCCTTCCCCTAAAATATATTTTTATAGTTGTAGGTAGTAAAATATAGCCAGAAAGGTAACTAAAGTAATTATAAAGCATTGCCTCCTAAAGCAAGGAAAAGAACCCTGAAACATAATCATTTTAAGAATTAAACTCTTCATGATTCCTTCCCATCTTGATACTATTCTACAGGATTCCACAATATGTAAAATTCCTTTACAGTCTAGAGTCCATTGTTCTATAAATCTGATGATCAGTAGAATTTGTAAGCTCTTCGAGAGCAGAGATTGTTTTATTTTTGTCTTTGTAACCCAATACCTTGCCCATAGTGGGCACTTAACAAATGTTGGTTGAATTGAATAGAATCAAAGAAAACTAGCTATTCTGTCCTCAAAATCATCCTTTCAAAAACTATCCTGGAAGGAAAAGAGCTAAAACGCATGCATTTTCTAGGTGATGACAATACTTTCGTTTACTTCTCAGAACACAAGAACCCTGTGACCTAGACAGTACAGGTATCTTTTTCCTTATTTTACAAGTGAGACCTGATATACTAAATGACTTGATGACAATCACCCAGCAAATTATGTATTGAGCCAGTTTCAGAAAATATATCTGATTTCTAGGTCTTCCCAATTTTTTAGAGTAATTCTCTTTCAATTATATGACTGAAATAGAAGTTATTTTCCTAACCAAAACCAACCAAAAAAAATTCTTCCCAATGCCTTTCCCTTGTTGCTGATACAACCATCTCCTTAGTTATTCAGGTAGCAATGCCAGATTCATTTCTGATTTTTACTCTTCCATCTTTTATTGTTGTTGTTGTTGTTGTTATTGTTGAGTCATTCAGTTATGTCTGACTCTTCATGACGCCATGAACCATACTGTCCATGGCTTGGCAAAGATACTGGAGTGATTTGCCATTTTTTCTCCAAATTTCCTTCTATCTTTCTCACTATAAAATTTAATTAGTTGATAGTTATATTAGTAAGTCTTATAATACTTTCTAGAAGGATGGCTAGCTCACCTTGGAAGGGAAGACCTATGAAAGGCACAAGACCAAAATTGGTAATGTGATTGTTACTGGAATGAAATGGAGTTTCTTGAGTACAGGACTGAAATGCTCAGAGCAGTGCCCTTTACCAGTAAAACCACAAGCCTACTTTAAAAAATTACCAGCACTTAAAATGTAATGTTTATTGAATTGAATTGAATGCATTCCCTCAGTCCCCATATACACACACATTCATACCCACACACACACACTACATTTTAAAAGATTCATCTATTGTACATATAAGAAAGGGGAAACT